>NW_026261853.1:0-51801 GCF_024628925.1 Lodderomyces margitis
CAAGTTTCATCAACCCAAACTTTGGTGAATCTGATTCCACTTTTGAAATCAAACAAAAGCCAATTGAACCTTTGAAGGATGGCCAATTGTTGGTCAAGATTTTGTTGATCTCCAATGATCCAACTCAAAGAGGCTGGATTAGATCAAAGGACTCCAAGCAAAGATACTATGTTCCACCTGTGGAAATCGGATCTGCAATGCAATCATTAGCTATTGCAGAAGTTGTTGAAAGTAAGTCAAGCAAGTATGCCAAGGGTGACGTGGTCAATGGTAAGTTCAACTGGGCAGACTACATTGTTGTTGAAGATGCAGCTGTTTTCAACAAGATTGACAAGTCCTTGGGTTTCCCCTTGGAATTTTACCTTTCTGTCTTAGGTATGACCTCTTTGACTGCCTTTTTCGGGTTAACTGAAGCTGGTGAAATGAAAAAGTTCTTGACTGAAACTCCCGAAAAGCCATATATCTTGTTGGTGTCTGCTGCATCTGGTGCTACCGGATCAGTTGTTGTCCAAATTGCCAAACATGTCTTGGGGGCTTCCAAAGTCATTGGTATTTCCGGATCAGACGAGAAATGTAGATGGGTTGAAAGCTTAGGTGCCGATTTATGTGTCAACTACAGAAACGAAGACTACCAAAAACAAATTGACGACTTCCTTGGTGATGATTTAGTTGATTACTACTACGACAATGTTGGTGGATCAATCTTGGACTACGCTTTAACCAAAACAGCAAAATTTGGTCACGTCATTTCATGTGGATCGATCTCCACTTACAACTCAAAAGGTGACAACTCAGCTCCAGGAATCAAAAACTGGGGAGAACTTACTGTTAATTCATTGACTGTCAAGGGGTTCCTTGTAAGTGACTATTTCTCAAAATTTGAACAGGGATTCCAACATTTGGGTAAAGCCGTCAAAGAAGGAAAAATTAAAGCTCAAGGTGCATACCATGTTGACACTTTGACTGGTGATAGCATTGAAAAGAAATTGGAACAAATTCCAAAAATTTGGAACCAATTGTTTGTTGGTGAAAAGCCAAATGGTAAGTTGATCACCAAAGTAGCTTAAATAGAGTAGGATTGTAGTTTTAACACTGGATGGTTTTTTTTTATTGGTAATGGCACTATGGAGTGGGGTCTCATCTGACTGCCTCTTTCTTGACAGCATGTAGTGTTTACACAAAGTGGTTCATATGCCACTGTAATAAAAAGGTGTTGCTAAGCAGCATAAAAAAAAAGAAGACCTATATAATGTCTTAACGTGTCAGTTAAGGCAATAGAGACAATACTTGTCACCTCTTTACATGTCAAAGAAACATTCCACAAGCAGTAGCACAGTTCTGTTTGGTTTCTGAAACCGACACCTTGTAAAAGTTAGTGTTGCATTTCATCGGGGTAAGAATAATTTTTCGCCTATTTTGGACCAAAATAAAAAAACCCAAAAAAAATGTAAACAGTGCAAACAGTCACATTACTTTTTACAACCAAAATTTAAACAAACCAACCAACCAAAGCCGCAACCCCTATTACACAACTTCATATATAAACATGAGTATATGAGAAGAAAATGCAAAGACTGACTAATCAATTTTCCAACTTAGAGAATATTGGCAATCTAGATATACAACTTCTGAGCCATTCCATTTCATCCAAACAAGCAAAGTCTAAAAAGGCTACTTTATCGAAATACCAGGAGAATGTCAGTGAAGCCGAGGAATTAGAAGGATTCGAGTTTTATGATGATTTGTCGTTCTCAAAGTTCTCAAATAGCAATGCACTTTCCAAATCACTACCGATCTTAGTGCGTGAGAGTCAGGGAGATGAATCACCATTTATGAGAAAGTTACAGGAGAAATCAGCTTCCAGCTCCAAATTTGTCGACTATGCTAATGATTTACGACATTCATCAGGTCTGGCTCACCATAGTCCTACGTTTGATGCTAATTCTCGGGAAAGTAGATTTCATGAATCACATCGACTTGAAGAAATACCCGAAGGGACGCTAAACCATTTCAATGGCCAAAATAGGAGCCCTGCAAAATCATTTGGGGATATTAAATCGACACCAAGACATAAAAGAACAACGTCGGTAAAAATTTCGTTGACACCAGCACAAAAAACACAACCTAAAAGCAATGTGCACACACTGACTGCCCTCAACAACTTTGAATTTGGCACTTTAATAGGCAATGGTGCATTTGCCAGTGTTTACAAGGCAAAGAACTTGGCAACTGGTCATCTTGTTGCAATCAAGCAAATACGACTTGAACAAAATCAAGATGTTGGTGTGTTGATGGGAGAAATTGATCTTTTAAAGATATTGAAACATTCCAACATTGTCAAGTACCACGGCTTTGTTAAAACTTCCACTTCTTTAAATGTTATACTAGAATATTGTGGAGGAGGCTCATTGCGTCAGCTATACAAAAAACGCAAAAGTGGGCTTCCTGAGGTGGAGATTGTTAAATACGTGAGAGAAGTATTAGCTGGTCTAAATTACTTGCATGAGCAGGGTGTGGTGCATCGAGATGTTAAAGCTGCTAATGTGTTACTAACCGATAAGGGAGAAGTAAAATTGGCTGACTTTGGTGTGGCTTCGAAGGTGAGCTCACAGCACTTTACGGTAGTGGGGACTCCAAATTGGATGGCTCCGGAAACTGTCCTTGGTGGGGAGGGGCTTTGTACTGCTTCCGATATATGGTCTCTTGGTGCTACTATCATTGAATTATTCACAACTAATCCTCCGTACCATGAGTTGAACGCAATGGCTACTCTTCATGCTATAGGCACTGATGACCATCCACCCATGCCTAAAACTCTATCAACGTTGGCGCTGGATTTTTTAATGGAGTGCTTTCAAAAACAGCCGAATTTGAGAGTAAGTGCAAGCTTGTTGCTTAAACACAAATGGTTGAATCAAGGTACTTCCGGTGATTTGATTGGTAAGAACGATAGCAAGAGGAGTTCAAGTTATGTTCTACCACCGCTTGATGAACCGCTTGGGGAGCCGGTTTCAAATGAGGAACCAAAATACTATGTTGATGATGATGGTTCCGAAATGCAATCCAAATTTTTCCGAAGTCTGTTGATTCTGAAAACCAAGCTTTCAAAGAACGACTTGTTGAATAAGTTTCAGGAAAATGATGACCCTGAAGTATTATCCTCAGTATTTATAAAAACTGGCCCGTTTGCTATCTTCAATAGAGATTCAGAAGACACCGAAGAAAATGACCCGTTTTTGGACATTGAAGTTGACAACTTTGATACTAATGAAATAGAAATTCAAACCAAGATGGAATACTTGGTAACCAAATTATCTCAGAAGTTGGAACAATTACACGCTGGTAATGCTGATGCTGCCGAAAAACTAATCAAAGTGACAGGAAGAATGTGCCATTTGATTAAAAAGTACCCATTTCTGCATGATACATTCATTCGGGATCATGGAGTACTCTCACTAATGGAACTATTGGAGTCTCATCAAGATATACCGAAGCAAAACCAATTATGGTACTATACTTTATCAGTATTGAATTACGTGTTTGAAGCGAACATAGGGCAGTTGGAAAATTTCTGCTTCTTGGGAGGTATACCCACAATTGCCCACTTTAGAAACTCCACATACGACAAGAGAGTGAGACTTGAGGTGGCTAGGTTTATCAACTGTTTAAATCGGTCAAATAATGCATTGTCGATGTTTGTTTCGTGTGGTGGTCTCAGATTGGTGGCCAAGTTTGTTGAAGAAGACTTTGACACAACACCTACATTTCCCATGGTTGCAATCGACACTATCCATAATGTTTTAACTAGAGACGTGAGCCGATCCAAGTCTAATATATGTCGAATTTTGTCCAAACACGGCGTTTTATTTTGGTTTGTCGTGTTGCTAAACATGCTCTTGAAGAGATGTAGTCAAGCAGACCACAGTTTGGTGCATGAAATGCAGTTAGCCGCCGGTAAAGTTGTTGACATTCTTAGGTTCTTTAGTCAAGCCGAAACTAAAGTCAGGGCTGCTGTTGCCAATGTCGATATTTTTAAACTTTTGGTCAAGTTGTACGACAAATTGGAATTCGCTCAACAGATTGTCGTTTTAAAGTTTTTCAGATCAATGTCCTGCATTGGAGATGTTTTAAAATATCTTTACAAAGCTGATATATTGGAATTTTTGGCAGGACTATTGGAAAAGTATGTACCCTCGAGGTCCAACTACAAAGAAGTGATTAACAATATCGCTCCTCTTGTCTACAACTGTCTTTCCTTGAATTATGCCAAAGTGATAGAGTTTATTAATTTGGGAGCTCTTCCTCATTTAAAGGTGCTATCGATGGTTAAATTGCCATTTCGACAATTCATCTTGCCGATTATGTGTGAGTTGGTTTATTGTGGGAAATCAATCAGATCAAATTTGAGGACATTGGATATCCCCAGTTTGTACTTCAACTTGTTGCTTGATCCGTACTGGCAATCAAATGCATTGGAGTCTATTTATGCTTGGTATCAAATGAGCCCCAAACATATCAAAGTAGATGGTCCACGAGCTAATAGCTGTTTAGCAGCGGGATTCCTTTTACCCAAAGTTGCTAGTTTGGAGTCAGTCCTCGATGACTACTTGAAATTGTTAGCTATGGATGTCACTTTGGTTAAGACCATGCTGGAGGTGAATATAGTCGAAAACATATTGACCAAATTGAAAAGTCATAGCCAAAACCCTGTGATCCAAGTGCTGCTTTTGAAAATTTTGAAAATAGTCATGATTAACGTGGTCATTTCTGGTTTCAATTGTCATATTCAAGAGAATGAGGAGAAGGTGATGAAGCTGGTTATTGATTCTTTGCAAAACTTGCCCTTACGTCAAACCTCACTATTGGTTGGAGAGATTTCGACTGAGATAATGAATTTAGTGTTTGCTCGATGAATGCTGCTGTACGGCTCTATATAGCTAACGAATAATGGTAACTGAAATTGGATTGTAGCGGGAACTTAGTTAAGGTCCTCCCTAAACAAACTGAACTTTTGCTACCAAAAGGCTCCAGGGTAAAAGGTAGCGCCGGTTTCTTTTCTCCAGATTTATCCTCTGATAAAAAAAATTGACTCGAGTGGAGAAAAGGAGCCCTCTCATTTTTGAGCAGAAAGAAGCCCATACAAGCATGTTTCCTATACCTTACCCCTCTCCGCGGGTATCTCAACTAGACGCAAACATCTTAGACTCCGAGTTATTTACCCTTTTGAAAGACCAACTATCTTCAATATTCCAACTTCATGAAAACAACAATTCAATAGCTAGTAAGCTATCATATAATCGCCATCCCGAAACTTATTCACTACTTTTAAACTTGCTCATTTTTAAATTGACAGTTTGGAAATCGGGTGCTTCGTATGGGTCATCTTTGCAAAATTTGAAACTTACTGATTCGCGTACAGGGAAAGTCATTGGGCTTAATAAAAAGGGAATCTTGTTGGCTGCGTTAGTAGGGACCTATTTGTATAAGAAGGTGGAAACAGCACTTTACCAAGTTAATGATGTCTCGGACGGAAGCAATGATGACAGTGGCTTGTTTCAAAGGTTAAAGAATGCCATCCTCAATAATCGAACGGCAATTTTGACAAAGATTGATAACATATTGAAGACGGTAAATTTGCTCAATTTTACTGTGTTTTTAGTTAGTGGGAGATATCCATCCATACTACACCGATTGCTTGGTATTACAGAGACTCCAATAGTTTCCGACTTGTTGAAATTCAATGGAAGTAATGTCAATTATGAGTTTCAAAATCGACAATTGGTGTGGAATGTGATGACGGAATTTTTAGTGTTTCTTTTACCGTTATTGCAATTGCGCAAGATTTCCAAATTCACCAAAAAAATGTATCATAGAGCCAATGGACCCAACGCAATTGAACCAGGGAATACCAAGCAGTTGACTCCTTACACCAATTTGCCAGTACTGGAATGTGCCATTTGTCATTATAATAATCACCAAGCCGCACAGTCAGGAGGCCGTGTATTTACAACAGCCGGGCCAGTGACGAACCCGTGTATCACAAACTGTGGCCATGTTTATTGTTATGTATGCATTGCTACTCAATTCAATGTGATGAAATCAAGTGGCGATGATGTACCATGTTTAAAATGTGGTACCAAATTAGAGTGGTTTAAAGAGTTTGAAGCTGATGAAAAGGCCATTGACGTTGATGCGATTACGATAAAAATGGACATAGATGGTGATGATGAGGCGAAAGAGGACGATGACGAGGATGACAAAAACGAAGAAGAGCAAAAGCAGGAGAAGGAAACTGGCAGGGACGATTCTGATGATAATGATAGTATTGAGAGTGGTTCGAGTTATGAAATAGCAGAGTATTCTGAAAAGCCAACGGGTGTTAGGATTGAAAGAAAACGTAGTAGTGTGCTGAATATATTTCAGGATGAAGAGCTGGATAGTTTGAGTGAGGATGATTACAGCGAAGAAGAGGAGATAGATGCTGACGAAGCGATGCTATAATACTATATAAGCTCTAATAAAATCTTTGAACCTTTATCCTCCTTTGACATGTTTTTCTGTTTCTTTTTCAATTGTTGGTGTAATGTCTTAGTTTTGTTTGATTTTGCCAATTGCAAAACTTCATATGCCGAGACTAAAACAAATGCCGGCTGTCCTCTGGTCCAATTGGTCAATTGATTATTGTTTAAAATCTCATCCACTGTTTTCTCGGCGAATTCAACGCCAACACCGGGTATTTCTACGGCATTTTCAAGTTGAATCAATTTCTTTACATCATTGCTGAATTTGAATTGGTTTCCGTGCATCAATGCTTTTACCGATCTCGATATAAATGGTGTTTTGTTTAATAAATGATAGTCTTCCAATACGTCTCCCTTGATGGTTTTGTCAAAGACTGCTTCCAATAATTGTGGTCGGTATTGAGAATTAACTTTATCATTGGAGGTTGGAGTAATCAAAAGATCAGTGATGAATTGGGCACCAATATTTACTGATAACAATTTATTGATTTCCTCGCTATCAAGTAATGCCTTGTAAATAGGTTCAATTGATTTATCAAACAACTCCTGTCTCTTGACTTCTTTATCCTTCTTTGATGTCTTTTTGTAAGCCAAGTCCTGGTACTTCAACAAAGCCTGTTTGACATTTGGAGCAAAGTACTTTCCATCTAATCCTCTCAATATGTACAAGATTGGTCTTCTCGAAAACTTATCTTGGACTAATGGAGGAAGCTCTTCGGCAGTAAACATTTCACTGCAGAATGACTTATAAGTCAACACTGTGTCATCGACTGCCATGAACAATGTAATGAGAACAACATTTCCATATTCGTTCTTGATTAATTCCTGCCTATGTGCTTTTAAACTCTTGATAATCCCCTTTCTCTCCTTTGCATTGGCCAAAGCAATTAAATAACACGCAACTTCCGATCCTTCTTGAGTGTGCACCAATTCGGCAAATTGTTCAGCTAACAAATCAATAAAATCCCTGATTGCGGAGTCATTTGCGTCTATATCCTCAACCAATATGCTAACGTACTCTTTCATTGCCGCATGTAAGATTTGGAACCCAGTTGATCCTTTTTCGACTGAGGGTTTAATAGTTCCATACAAGTTTTGCATAATCAATTGCTTCTTTTCCGAGGATTCTCTTATAATATCAACAACTGTCTTACCTTTGCCTGAATCTCTAAACACGGCGTATTCACTTCCCCAGAACTCCCTAATCATTTGCTGCTTTTGTGCTGCAGTAGAATACAATACAAACAAATCTTCAACAACGTATGCACCTTCTCTATGTCTCATCAACTTACGAAGCTTACCGTGTAACTCGTTAACAATGACTGCTCTAGCTTCCTTAGAACCGTAATGCAAAATCTTGATGAGCAAGTATTTACCATACGCAGAAGTGGCGAGTTGATAGAACGAACCTTTTAAAGCATCAACGATCTTGTCTCTTCTCTCTTTGCTGGAGTATTTAATCAATGTTTGCACCACTCTCGATGCATCGTGTTTTAACACCAAGTCATTAATGACATCATGAGATAATTCCCATATTTCATCACACAATTTATCACGTTGTGCTTTTGTTGGTGCTGGTTGGTTGACTCTCAATTTCTCCCATAATCTCTTGATATCCTGAACTTTGGCTCCCGATTTTCTTTGTAGTTTTCTGTCACTTAATAACTTCTTTTGTTCACTGTGCTGTTCTTTGGATGTCTTTTTATTTGGGTCAACTGTAGAGGTTTCACCTTCCACAACCACTTCGTCTTCCTCACTCAGCTCTTCTTTATCCAAATCATCCAAGTCATCCAAGTCATCCAAGTCGTCTTCTGATGACTCGGCAGGAGACTCTTCTTCTTCCTCATTCTCGCTTACTGATAAATCTGAATCAGACAGCTCTTGAGTAATTGGCTCTTTGTTGTCTAATTTCACCCTCTTTGTATTTGAAGCTGCTACTGCTTCATTTTGGCGCTTGGCACCTTTTAACTTGTTTCCCATCTTTTGGTAATGTAGTACTGGATGAGATGAGTTGGGGAGTCTGTTGCAGAAAGATTAGCTTAGTTTAGTTTCGAGATGCGATCTCATCTCGCAATTGGAAAAAATTAAAAAAAATTAAAAAAAAGAATTGTAGTTACTTCGCATCAGGCTACCAGATGAGATCAAATGGAAAGTACTGGAAGTAATCTAATTTCACCTTTGGAAAAATAGCAATAGAGTTAATGAAAGCATGAGTGAGTGAATGTGAAGGACCGGTGATTTTGTCTTAGAAGTGAGTTATGAAGCCTTTGAAGTCTATAGGGGGTGCAGTGAAATACCAGCTTGCTGCAAAATATTGGCGGTGAGTGCTCGATGATTACCAATTCGATTTTTAACTCAACGATACAACAATGATTCATTTTATGTTGTTGTTAATGAAGGTGGTCAAAGTGTTGCCTATGAAGAAGGAGTGATTTTTGCATTACCCGGTACAAGTGAAAAGGGATCAACCGAGGTGGTTGTGGGGATAAACACTTCTGATGGTCATTCTTCATCTCCACCATTGTCTCAACACCCATCAATTGGATTAATGGTTATCTTTATTGAAAGTTGGGAAAAAGATTACTTTGAGCCAATTTTATCAGCTTGTAACCCAACGCATTACCAGTATCAATGTATTGCCAAATACTCACCCACACTATCACACAGGATCAAGAAAAGCTTACTCAATGCCGATAAGTCACACAGGGCCAATAAAAAAGCTACTCATTGGCTTTACAATAAGTCGTCGCTCAGTCGTTATTTGACCACTTCAGCTCAAGCAATTGATACCAGCAAAGCAGGAGTCAAATCGAGAGCGTTGCCCGAATACATCGAAACCGTGATCAACCATCGTGATACCGTTGAATCAACAGTCGATGAAGTTTATAACCATGATTTGCTCCATGCTGAACGCTTAACCAAAAAGTTCGATTTAGGATTAGTCTCCGAGGGTGGTCATCCTTCGTAATGAGACCAAGAATGGCAAGATCACAATCCACAAAGCTTATCAGTAAATACAGCAGGACAATTTAAATGTATCGGTAGCTAGTAAGTGATATATATTTATGAATGTCTAGAATATACTACTTCAATAAAAGGTTTTGATGGTCAAGTTTTTGCAACAAAATAATTCCTCTTTAATTTTAAAGTCGCAAACAATCATTGTCGTGATAAATTTTTTCAAGACACATCTATCAATAAAGCACAGAGAAGGGTCCAATAAATGTCAACCTTTATTCAAAAAAAACTAATAAAAACTAAATAATATCTCTAACTAAACACTTCCGATTCTCTTTCTCTTGATCAATGACAAGAGGAACAAAAACAACAAATCAATTTGGTCTTTAAACATAAATAACAAACCTTGAACGAAAACCCCCTTTAACAATTGTGGACGAATTCCCTTGTACAACCCTTTAAACTTTTCAGTCTTCCATAAATGAGCTAAAGCGTGCGTAAAATGATCAAACTTGATATCTTCTTTTTCATCTTCATATTCACCAAACTCGTTCTTCTTATGGCCCTTGCCTTTACTCTTTTGTAATAATGCCTTACTGACAATAAGTGGCTGAGTGGCAATAGTGGCCAAACTCTTGGCCAAAACTCCCAATGAAAAACTTTCCAAAGGATTCAAAAATTGTTTACCTCCATAGATTATTTCCTTCAACCTTTCATATGAACCATAGGTAATTGATGGGTTGATACACAAAACCAATGACACCCTCAAACCTCTCCATAAACCAGTTATACCATCTTCTCTCAAGATTTCCTTGACCAATTGCAAAGCGCTTCTATGATGTTTATCAGTTTGTTGTTGAGTCGTTACAACACCAATCGGCATTGTAAAACATTGACTGATAGCCGCAGCAACAGCACCGAGGAATAGTTCAGTCAATGTGGTTGGTTTGTGGTTGGGAATGTTCTTGTACAAATTAGCATACACCTTCTTGACAATCGTGTACCAGTAAAAGTAACTGAAATTTTGGGCAGCAGTTCCAACCACAGTAGAGAGGAGGCCTTGGTACCATCCAATAATTCCCTTTTTCTCGTATATTTTTTTAAGAACGTCAAGAGTAGTTTTATACTCCAACTCCTTGTTGTTTTCATTTTTAACCTGCGTTTGGATAATTGTTTTGGAGAGATCTATGGGGTAAACAAGCGTATTGGCGACAGCTGATGCCAAAGCACCTGATGCCGCCTTCTCAATGGGTGAAAGACTCATGCTGGGTTACTATTGGGGATAGTTAGTATCGATAAATCAAAATGAAAAATAGCCTCCGGTCACACACACACACACACACACACACACACACACACACATATATATATATATGGACCAGAGCATTCACGGTTTAAGCTCCAGTGGGACTTTTAAGTTGAGATAAATCGGCAACTTGTGTTTCTAGGCGGCTGGTCTTAAGAAATATAACGTACTTGTTGGGGTTTCTGAAGCAAATATCAGATGTCTCTTTGCAAACTTGTGTTTATAAAAAAGTATAGGAAAAGATGTGGTTTTGTCAATATGTTATTTTTTTGTAGATTTTTGATAATCTTTTATTCTAAAAAACGAGAAATGTGATTTCACTAGCGGAGTTAAACCGTTAAGAGAGAGAGCAAAAAACAAAATACAAGACATTGAAAAAGAAAAAGACTCTACACGTTTCTTTGGTCCTTCTGTTATTGACAGGTTTGGACTTTCATGGCTACTTCATCAGTCACGGTATACACCACATTAGATCTAGAGTGACGCCCTCTATATCATAAACAGGAGTTTGGTTGTCTAAACTTTGCTCTTGCCTCTATTGGGTCAATAATATAAAATCATACTGTGAAACTTTTTTGTCTTTTGTTTATTTTTCTCTTTTTGTTGTTTTCTGTTTAATCCCGACAACGTCCCACACTTTGACAAAAAATGGGTTTCTTTTCTTTTAATTCTTCTTTTGTGGTTACCGAGGGTAAATTAAAATCCAAAAGGAAGAAAAACTTTAGCGCGAAAATGGAAAAACCCCACATTTTGATTTTTTGGTTTTTTTGGATTTTTTTGTTTTTAAAGAAGTAGAGCTAACAAAATGTGCGGTGGAAAAAAAACAGAAATCCTTTTTTTCTAGTGAGAAGACTATGTAGACACCAACTGCAACGACTGCAACGACTGCAACGACAAGTAGAGCCATTCTATGGGACTGGTGATCTTCTACTGTGTTGGAAGATGCCAGTGGCCTCCTCTTTCCTTCCCTCTTATACCATTTTGTAGGTGAAACTGTTGCAGAGAAAAAGAAAGGACTTTTTCTTTTTAGTCTCGATTCCATTCCACCACACTTTTGTTGCCCGAATTTTATCTAACAAGGAATTTATTGCAACGTTTTTCTTTTTTTCCCTTGTTTTTCCTTAACCGATTCTGAGGTAAAAAGGTGGGGAGTGAACTGGAAAGATTGATGGGGTTGTTTCCGGGGGTAATCACCAATCAGTACATAGGGACAATGGTTTGGGGTTACATTTGGGAGAGATCTACTCTCAAAGCCAACTCTGTATATAGAGTTTAAATGGAAAAGTAGGCAAAGCCATAATATCTAGTGCATTTTCACCTCTATAAACACTATATCCTGGCTATACCACCAATCAAAATTCTTTCCACCTTATCATTTCCGTCATCATACTCCTGAGTTAGCTGAACCAAAGGGTTGAAAAAATAGTTGACAACAACTTTTCTCACTGCGTACTTCACCTTCAACATTGCATTAATCACCCACGAATCACCACGCTCAAAATCACGGCAATGGATTACATCGTTTTCATAGAAATGCATTACAGGTATTGCTTCTGTAGTTCCCGGTATCTTGTCAACGATTGAATCGATCAACCCCTGACTCATTTGAACTTCTTCCATGAATCCAAACCGTACAATACACTTGTAATGACCTGGTAATTTCATTGGCACTAGAACAAAACGTTGCTGCTGCTCACCGATATAGGGAATGGAAAGTACACGGACTCCAACAAACACCAAGCTGTTGGGAATCGATGCGAAATGCTGAACAATTTTGGCATATAATTGCGGCAATGTGTTGGGGCTGTTGGTGAGTAATGAGTTGACATACATGAATCCGACACCAAGGTGTTTTTGCAAAACCTGGGGTCCATATTTGGTCACCACTTGGTTCTTGGGTTGTGGGTTAACAATGACCCTTTCCCTTGGCCTACCTCTTGCATCTTCACTACCTAAATCAACCTGCACATTACCGAGATCAACGGTGACCGATTTGGCTTGAAAATATGGATACAAATCACCGATTTTGACCTGTTGACGCAACTCTTGATTCACTTTTTTTGATCTTGCCCATCGCCAAATTGTGAGGAATGTACCAAACAACACCGCCATCATTAAGGGGAACCACGCACCATGCGGTACTTTTTTCAAATTGGCAATAACTAAACAAGCTTCCAAGGGGATGAAGATTAACCCAAATACAATAGGCCATATGATGTTGGTATTGTAAACATAAAACAAGCAAAGGATAATCAAGGACGACGTGACAATCAAGTCAAGTGAAATACCCAATCCGTAAGCGGCAGTGACATTATTACTATTTTGGAACCCGGCAGCAGTAGCCACAACACCGATCATCAACAACCAATTGACAGCAGGGATGTATACCTTACCAGCATAATGGTGCGATACATGAACAACTCTCAATTTGGGGAAACAATCGAGATTAATCAATTGGGAAGTGATGCTAAACACGGAAAGTATCAATGCTTGTGATGCAATAATACTGGTTAAAGTGGAAAGCACAAACATGATCCAGTATGCAGGAGATCCGGTACCGCCAGGTAATGAAATGAAAAATGGGTTGACAACAGCATCGGGGTGTTTTACCAAGTATGCCCCCTGGCCCAAGTAGCATAGTATCAATGCTGGATAAACAAAGAAGCTCAATGTCAATTGAATGGGAAGTTTACCAAAATGACCAATATCAGCAAACATTGCTTCGGTACCTGTGATGGCCAACATAGCTCCACCAAATACGTCAATACCACCATTGCGCAATATTCTGATGGCATAGTAAGGAGATAATGCAGCAAAGATACCTGGGTGGTGAACAACAATGTTGTAAATACCACAAATGATTAATCCAAAAAACCAAATGCAAACAATTGGAGCAAATGTAAAACTAATCTTTGTTGATCCAAAACGTTGAATGAAAAAAAGCACAACCAAGATGACTTCAGAGACAGCAAGGACGTTGTTGAAACTGGGTACAGCAATTTGAATACCGCCAATTGCACTTAGCACTGAAGTAGTTGGAGTCAATAAACCATCCGACATGACCAACGAACAACCAAAGAAACAAGCACCAAGAATAAATGTTTTTATTGCCTTGATTATAATCGGGTGCTGTTTGATCTGTTCAATTCTTGAATGGATAGTGTCAGTTGACATTGAGGTATCTTGTCTGACAAGAACTTTCAAATCCAGCAAATCATCACCATCAGCACCATCAGCACCTCCACTTTTCTCACCACCAGGAATGATGACACCCTTTGGACCAATCTTCAAAAATCGAGCAATCTTGGCATAGATAGCAACTTGGCCACCTTCACCATTATTGGGTCCAAAAACCAATACAATGCAAACATATTTAAAAATGACGATGATGGTGAAGACATAAAAGATAATGGAGACAGCACCATAAACATCATCTTTATCTGGCGGTGATTGTGAATACTTGATTGAATTCATGGTGTATAATGGCGATGTACCTAAATCACCGTATATTGCACCTAATGAGGAGAAAGATAACAAGAAGATTTCTCGCCATGAACGTTGTTTTGCATGAGGAGGAGCTTGTTGTTGCGGTGGCTCAGATGATGAATCGATAGATGACTCTTCATCATTGTATTCACTATTGACTTCCTGATAGATTTCATCAGTGTTTACCGATTGATTCATGGATGTATCGAATTCTCCTTTTGCAGTTGACATTTGGTCAAGTAAAGCTGATTCTTTAACTGCTATTTGGAGGGAGGGGAAGAAAAAGGAAGAAAGAGAGGAGCTCTAGCTTTATATACTTTTTCGTTTATCAATAGAAAGCTACAATCGTCGTGTTACACCTGGGAAGCAAGCCCTTACCCTAGGGCTTGCTTCGTAGTACTCGCATAAAGTGACTGCTAAAAAAAGACAACCTTTTGTTAGACATGTGTGGAATTTGAGATACGAAATGAAAATGAAAATGAAAAAAAAAAAAATTAAAAATCCCTCAAGCATTTTGTGACAGAAACAAAAAAGAAAATGCTTGAGGGGCTATAAGTAACATAATACATATGCACAATGCAAATAAGACAGAGATTAGGGGTGAGTACGTAAGTGCTTTGTATGTGTGTACTGAAAATGAAGCCACTTGGTTATTGTAGATGCAAGGTCATATATCTTTAGCGAAATTCAATTGTATTCTGGTGACGTAGTTTCTTTTCGTATTGTTTGTAACATCTACTTGTTCATCTTTTGAGGGATTTTTTGCCTATTTTTTTTACTATGCAAACAAAAACACAACAAGTAGCTATAGTTGAAGATTGATTGTACCTGTTTTGATCTTTAAAAGTTGTTTTCTGCGTCTATTTGACTAAAGGTAGCGGCGTTTTTTCTGCTACAAAGCTCATATATTTACATATCTCACCAATAGTTAAGCCATCACTCTTATAATCCATGGCTACTGTACAAGGATAGAAAAGTGGTTGCTTATGTGAAATGTATTTTGATTCTGTCATAGCCTCACAGATAATCACAAACAAAAGACAAACAATAAAATGAAATGAAATTAAAAAAAAAAATCCCTCAAAAAACAAGTAACAAAAAACAAGTAACAAAAAAGAGACAAAATCTATTTTTTATTGTCTAATTTTTTGCTTCATTGGGGAATTCTCATGTGGCACTCTACATTTCCGTAATAAAGCACATGCCTCTTACCACGCCTACTCTTTCCAAAAGAAAAATTGTGTGTGTATGTGTGTTTAAGAGTAGCCACACGTCTTGCCAATGCCTGTTGTGATAATCTCGTTTAAGCTTTTTGGAGTATGTGTGCCAACCAATTTCATTTTTATTATTTTTTTTTATTTTTATCTTTTTCCTTTTTTTTGCAACCAACCACACACATCAAATACCAAAGACTTTGTAGATTTGTTGAAAACACTGAGGTGAATAAGCACCCTCAAATCTGCCATAGTATACGTACCATTTCAGAGATACTCTTGTTAATAGAACAAAAAAAAAGAGAAAAAAAATCAAAGAAAATAATCAAAAGTTGGCAAGGGGAACAAACAATCATTCCTTCGATGAAAAAATCGAAAGAAAAAAATTAAAAAAAAAAAAATGAAAATCCCTCAAAAGATCACCAAACAAAATATCAACAAGTAAACAAGTAAGTAGTAAATAATTGTAACTAATTATAAACCTATCTATACCAAAAAATAGGAGTAAGAAGGACGATAGGGTAGATCTTATATATTATATCATGCGACATCACATATGCATCTTGTTTTAAAATTATTTCACACACACTTTGTTTGGGCAAAAGTAACGCAAAATATTGAGACTACAATTCATTTTACCACTTGGATGGCGCAGCAAAACAAGCTACTATTACACCGAATGTTTGTTTTGACGAAGCTACTATTGGTTGTAGATTATAAAGTACATGCCACGTATCTGAGTTGACAAATTCTAAAGGGCACTTATATCTGCAGACAATGCTCATTGTTGAAATCAAAAGTGTAGAGGGTGGCAGCAAAATTTAATGTGTCAGTTACGAACCTCTCATCTTCTCTTCACTCATAGACATACAGATGTGTAATAGGTTAAAATAAAATAGGTATTCCCCTGCCGAATTCAGATACAGCAACTTATTCATTTTCACGACTACAGTCTACACAGAACCCACCAGCACAAATAGAAACATATTCTTCAACATGAAACACCCACACAGGAAAATTACATTTAAGATCACAAGGACAGCACCAATCACAGCTTTATGAAATAAAGCTTATTGCATCTAAACCTAGACTCCTTTCATATAACTTAGCTCATACGGCTTCCTAATACGTAGCATGAGTCCAAGTGCGGCTTTTACCATTTTTGCAACGACGCGTCCTTTTATTGTCTGGATCGTTTTTTACGCGATTTCCAATTTTGTTTTTTTTTTTCCATCCTTTTATCCATTAAAGAAACTGACACAACCTACAATCACTACCACCATCGCTCCCTCCCCCCATGTCTTACAAGAAGATATCTATATTCCCCGACGGCAACTCGTATGCTTACTTTGATCATCGCCTGGATCGATTGGTAATCGCCAATAGTGAAGGTATTATCAAAGTAGTCAATGTGGAGGATTTCGATTCTCAGCCAATATCCATCGATTCCTTACAAAATTTAACTTCGGTTTCGTTTCATAATGATACTTTGGCAATTACCACCACTGAAGGTAAATTAGAGCTTATAGATTTATTGAAGCATGAATCCCTGGGTGTGATATTCCGATCTGAATTACCGTTGCGCGATCTATCATTTATAAATCAAGGAAATCGAATACTCTGTGGTGGTGATGACAATAAATTGGTTATAATTGATTTGCAAAATAACAACCAGTACAAGACAATTACATTACCTGATCAGTTGTTGAATATTGCTTATGACCACACGGGAGAGTTGTGCAGTGTTAGTTTATCAAATGGTTCAGTACAAATCTATTCTGTATTCAATGAAGAATTAAATCTATCACACACATTGGACAACGTTATTGATAAAAAAGTAAACTTGTCCACTGACAAGATAGACTTCAATAATGAGCATAACGATGAATTATATACATCAAAGACTCAATGGTCAAAAGATGGACAGTTTTTATTGGTCCCTTCAATAAGCAATACCGTTCAAGTTTATCAAAGACTGGATTGGTCTAAAGTGAGGCAATTTCCCAGTGATTCCAAAATCATCGACTACAAATTACTTGCTGATAAGTTGGCAATCTTGACCTTAAACACTTATAAAGTAGTCAATTTCGATTCTGCAAGCACAGTACACGAAGATGACTTTGAATTGAATGAGGATGCCTTACCTTTGAATATCGAATGGGAGAACAAAACTAGCCTATTGATTGGTAGTACATATGGAGACATTTTGCGGTTAAAAGAAGTTGTCAAGGATATTGGGGGTGATACAAACACGGCAGCAAGTTTGTTTATGGATGATTTGGAAGAAAGTGATGACGAATTTGCCAAGAGTGATGATCAAACAGAAGTAAACCAACTATTGCACCGTGAAGAAAGGGTTAATGGCGACACCAATGGCAAGCGTTTGTTTCTTGATGATGACGAAGAGGAAAACTCAATATTAGATGACGATGACAACCACACATATGTTAGACACTCCCACAATGGATTCAAAAAGCATAAACCCACAGCGCCGGCACCAATTAGAAGCTATGCTCCCATCAGCAAGATAATCCCGTATTCCCCGGGATCGACTCCATTTGTAAACAAGGGAGAAGCTGTTGATAGAAGATATTTAACCATGAACAATATTGGGTACGCTTGGATTGTGATAAATAAAGATCCAGGAACCACAAACAGCATTACGGTGTCATTTTTTGATCGGTCATTAAATAGTGAATATCATTTCACCGATTATCAAAAGTTTGATCTTGCTTCATTAAATCACAAGAGTATTGTTTTAGGTGAGAGTAGCAAAGGATCCATTTTTTACAAGTCACATAACGATATGGGTAATGAGTCATGGGAGAAAAGTATACCATTAATCAAGGGAGAAGAGTATTTAACGAGCTTGTGTATCACCAATGCTAAATCCAATGGCAACAATATCATTGCCGTGGGTACTAATTTGGGATATTTGCGTTTCTTTAATGAATATGGAATATGTTTAAATGTGATAAAGACAGTCCCCATAGTATCGTTGGCTACTTCGTTTAGTGGAATAATGTTAATGGTTAATCAAGTCACAGCCAATGTTTATTCTTACTCGATACTTGACGTTTATCAAGATTATAAAATAATTCAGCAAAATTTTCCAATCCCATTAAAAGAGGTTGCCAGCCACAAAAGTCAATTAATCAAAGGTATCTTCTTTAATGAATACAATGATCCTTGTATTGTTGGAGGATACGATGATACATTGCTTGTATTACAATCGTGGCGAGAGACGGGAAATGCCAAATGGGTCCCCATATTGAATTTACACAACGCCATAACTGAATATCAAATGAATGACAATAAATTGAATTGGTCGTGTTGGCCATTGGGCGTAATTAATGATTCGCTTAATTGTTTGATTTTGAAAAATGGCGGATACCCGGGGTTCCCCTTACCTCTCCCAGTGGAGATTGATATTGAAATACCCATCAAATTGGGTCCTGGTGCAGAACCGCAGCAAAAGGAAGAAGATGATTGTGAAGAACAATTCATTCGCTCATTAACCATGGGTAAATTACTAAGTGATACTCTTGCCAACTATGAAGAGGAACAACCAGGAGAAGATATAGATCAGGATACCATTATCACAAAATTGAACCAGTACAGTACCGTGTTTGATAAATCATTGTTGAAATTGTTTGGTGAAGCTTGCAAACAACTGAAGTTAAACAAAGCATATAGTATTGCCAAATTGATCAAGACTGATAAGGCATTATTGGCCGCTAGTAAGATTAGTGAACGGATGGAATTTTTAACGTTGGCTAGTAAGATTGGACAATTGAGAGAACAATTGTTGGTTGATTTGGATGATGATTAGGAAGACGAAGTGAAAGAGAGAGCTTTATGCGTGAACCTTTTTTACTTGATGATGACGCCTAGTGTTTAAACAAAATGAAATCATTTTATTACATCTATATACAAATGAACGTAGCCATGGCTTCTCTTCCGTTTAGAAAAAGCGGCAAATCTATGAAATCATCCTCACTGCCTTTCACTTTCACTGTTGACATCACTGCAAAGAGTGTTTCACATTAACCACAAATGAGGGCGGTATGATACCCACAGTTCATCCCTTTTCTTGTTCTTTCACTATGAGCCACTATGAGCCACTATGAGCTACTTTACTTAAGTTGTCTTTGAACAAAGTGGAAAACAAGTGGACTGACCCACAAGACACCAGCAATGATACCAGCTAACTTCAAAGTGTCGTAAGCATATTGTTCTTGTAATTTCTTTTGTTCTTCACTTGGTGGTGGACCTCCGTACATTGTTGATTATAAGTAGTAGTAGTAGTAACTATTAGTTGACTTTGTTGTTGTGATTCTGACTGAGATCTGATTTCTTTTTTGAAGAAATTTTTTTGTTCTTTTCTTTTTTTCGCTTTTCTTTTTTGACAGAATGAAAAAGATGTATGTAGGTATGTATGGTATGGTCACACGTTTTGCAACTTTTATTAGTGTTATTCATCACATCATGTAAATGTATGACGAACACAGTTTGCTCAAGCAGAAAGTAACATCTTCTAGCAGTGGTATATATCTACTCTTAAATACTGACAGTATCTGATGGTATTTTATCTTTCATGAATTACTATTACTATGATGTCACATTATTTTGGTTTATTGTTTCACACACGACTGAAAAAACGAAAAGAGAATATAGAGAATTGAATCTTTCTTTCATCAAGAGCCTATGTCTGTTAGGTGTGAACGCTTGAGTTTATGAAATCACTAGGAAAGCTACTGGATTGAATGAAGTACAATATAATGAGTATGATTAAACACTTTATACCAATTGTTAAAACTTCTCTTAATTTGTTAAACTTTCCTAAAATTGTAACTAAGACACTTTTTCATCCCTATTTATACTACAGGAGGTTTACCACACAGAATATATATATATATATATATGCATATATGTCTCTTACAACTACTGCTTACCTCAACAGCACCTATTAATTGCATTCCAAGGAAGGATAGTTGGTAATATATATATGGCAATTAGTGATTCGCCAAACTTCAAGTGTTGCTTAGTGGCATACAATATGTGAGGAACGATGGAAATTTTAGATTGTTTCTTACTTTACGGGCACGTCAATGGGCTCAGCAACTCTAAAGGCTTTTCACATAAATTACATTTTATAAACAAACTATGTAAAGTATATGCAACAAAGTCTATCCGCTACTTGATATCAAATACGGATTTCAATTTTTTAATCAATAACCAATCGTCTCTCGAAACGGTATCTCTGAAAGCGGGGTCCTTCAACGTGTCAATTGATTTACGACTGATCAAAGAGTATAAATTGTCGCTCTCATCAACATGACGGCCCCAAGTAGGTTGTGCCGATGATGGGTTGTCTAATCTCATTGCCACACCAGCTGCAGTTTGACCCTTCTTTACTGAATCAGCTGGTTTGTGGTTAACTTCCAATGATGTCACCTTACCCAACACCATTACATTTGGCTGCTTGGTTACAGGATCTTGACGCACAGCACAGATGGGAGTACCAATACGTACAGCACCTTCAAGAACATCAACACCAATAATCATAGGATTCCTCTTGTTGATGATTTGAATAGTCTTCAAAACACATGGCAAAACAGCATACTCCATAAATTCTTTACGACGTGCTTCCAATAACTTGCTTTGGTATGCAGTGAATGCATCAAACAAGTGATAGATAATATCAGCGTTGAAAATTTTGATATTGTTCTCATCAGCATAGTGTTCTGCTTCTTTGTCAACTTTAACATCAAAACACAACATTACAGCCAACTCTGGTGCCTTATCCAACATAGTAACTGCCTTCATGACATCCCTCTTGTACACAGGGCCCAATCCTATAGACATAACAGGGATCTTCATATCCTTTAAGAAATCCAACAAAGCTTCTAATGAACCCAACGTAGAAGCTTGGACGACAACACCTCTTCCAGAAGTATCCACTGAGTCCAACAATCCAGTCAAATCGTCCATAACTTCGTCCATCAAGTCCTCTTCATCGTCATCTTCGCCAACAACAAGCAATCTCGAACCAGCAACTGCTTTCTCCAAATCATTAGCGGCAATCTTGACACCCAATGCTGCTTTGACTTCTTTATGATGAACATATTCAGACTTGATACGTAACTCTCTTGATGGTGGCGGTGTTAAAAGGGCCCTTATATTCGTTGCTATAGGACCATTCAAACCACACAATACGATACGGTCACCCTCTTTCAATATACCATTTGATAGCACCACATCAATTGTGTATCCGAAACCTTCGACAACCTTAACTTCCAAAATCGTGGCCGCAATCTTTGACAAGTACATCAATTGCTTAGACATTCTCTTTTGGGTCAACTCTAACAACAACCACAATAAATCAGGAACACCTTCTCCGGTCACTGCCGAGGTTGGCACTATTGATACATATTTGGCCATGTTTTTGTTTTGATAGTACAACTCAGAATTCAAACCTTGTTCTGCGAGTGCTAACTTAATCTGCTCGTATCTGGTGTGGAATTCTTGCTGAACTGCTTTGGATTGTTTGGCATATGAGTCTCTAAAAGAGTTGTTTGGAATCTCTTTCCAGTCGTACAATCTATCAATTTTGTTCAATGCGACAACAAAGGGAGCTTTTCTATCCCTGAGAAGTCTTATAGACTCGATCGTTTGTTGTTCCAACCCATGCATAATGTCAATAACCAAAATAGCAATGTTACATAACGATGAACCACGTGATCTCAAGTTTGTAAAGGACTCGTGCCCTGGAGTATCGATAATCAATAAACCAGGCACTTCGAAAAGTTGTTTCTCATATTGGGCCATAACAGCAGTCTTTTGTTTGATAGCTTCAACTGGGAAGTATGTTGCACCAATTTGTTGCGTGATACCACCAGCTTCACCACCTTGAACGTTAGTTTGACGAATCTTGTCCAACAACTTGGTTTTACCAGTATCGACATGACCAAGAATACAGCAGATAGGCGAACGTAACTCTTTCTCAGGTGGACTGTTCTGCTTCTTCTGCAAACTTGCTTGTTGTTTCGCCTTCTCCTCTTGAGCTTGTCTTTCACGTTCTTCCTTAGCAGCAGCAGCAGCAGCAGCAGTTTCTTCGGCTTTCTTTTTCTTTTCGGCTTCTTCTTCAGCTTGATTTCCATCTTTTTCAGAGATTTCCTCTTCGGCATCGTCATTTTCCTCTTCTGCTTCTTCTTCTTCTTCTTCCTTTTCTTTTTCAGCAGCACCTTCCTCATCACTGTCCAAAGCCATCTTTTCCCAGTCATCAACTAAAGCCTCTTCTTCTTCATTATCACCCTCCTCCTTCTTTTTGGTGGTCTTTTCTTGCGGCTTTTGAGTGAATGTCTTTGGTTTTGTTGACTTTTTCTTACCGTAAACAACCTTCTTGGGTTTTGGTGTCTCTCCGTCGCTATCTTTTTGTAATCCAGGAACAATGATATTTCCAGCTTGTAGTAACTGAGCACGACGACGTTCTTGCAACTTCTTTTCCTCTTTTTGTTTCTTTGTCAACAATTTTCCTTCTGCCTTTAATTGTTCCTTCTTCAATCTCTCACGTTCCTTTTTAGCTGCTTTTGCTGCCTCTTGTTTAGCCTCTTCCTCTGCTGCCAATTTCTCTTCCTCTAACCTACGTTGTTCTTCCTCTTCATCTAACTTACGTTGCTCTTCTTCCATCTGTTTCTTTAATTCCAATTGTTTCTTTAATGCTGCAAGACCGGCTGGTGCTTTCTTTCCTTTTTTTGCTGGTTTAGGTTTCAGCTCTTCTTCGGCTTTGTTTTCCACTGGTTCAGGTGTAGCCGAGGCCGATGAAGACGCAGCATTCTGCTTATTGGCTTCCTTGATCTGTTCCTTCTTGTTTGCTTGCTGCTCTTTCTTCTTCTGAGCCATTTCCTTCTTCTTTTGCTTTTCAGCTTCCTTCTTTAACTTTTCTTTCTCCTTTTTCGACAAAATCTTGGCTCCACCTCCATTGCTTTCCTCTTTAGCTTTTTCTTCCTCCCTTTGAGCCTTCTTGCTCTTTGTCTTACGGATGGATCCTAAAAAGTCTCCGGTAATGTCGTCAGCAGATGCTTCTTCAGGTCCCGCAGATTCTGGAGCCTCTTCAGATGTAGCTTCTGTGACTCCAAACTCTTCAGCTTGTGGTTGATCATTCAACATCTCCTCATCATCCCAAATGTCTCCTCCTGCTTTCTTGCTGTTCTTTTTTCCCATTGGTGAAAATGTGTACTATATGGGATCAAATAAAGTCCTTGTATGTAATTGCCTCTTCTTTTACAAAATCCAGCCTCAAAGATTTTTTTTAATTTTTTTCTTTTTTTGTAGTTTTTTTTGCAAACTATACTGTTGTATGGATGCATACGAAAGAAATTTTTCAGTCATACTCACACGACTGTGCAAAGCTCATCTATATATGACATCAAAGGTTTTTCAATTGTATTTCCTGTTACAACAGTTTAAGCATCCCACCCAAAACGCAACATATCCTAAACCAGCAAGATGACTACCGTTGAAAAGATCAAATCCATCGAAGATGAGATGGCCAAGACTCAGAAAAACAAGGCAACGTCTTTCCACTTGGGACAACTTAAAGCCAAGTTGGCAAAGCTCAGACGTGAACTATTAACAGACGGAGGCTCTGGAGGTGGAGGTGGTGGTATTGGGTTCGATGTGGCAAGAACTGGTGTAGCCACTGTTGGTTTTGTCGGATTTCCGTCGGTTGGTAAATCAACCTTGTTGTCAAAGTTGACAGGTACTCACTCTGAAGCAGCAGCATATGAGTTTACAACATTGACAACGGTTCCCGGAATCATAAAATACAAAGGTGCTAAGCTACAAATGTTGGATTTGCCTGGTATCATTGAAGGTGCTAAGGATGGTAAAGGTAGAGGTAAGCAGGTTATTGCCGTTGCTAGATCTGTTAATCTTCTATTCTTGGTGTTGGACGTTAACAAGCCATTACAACATAAAAGAATCATTGAGCACGAACTAGAGGGTGTGGGTATCAGAATCAACAAAGAACCACCAAATATTGTCATAACCAAAAAGGAAAGGGGGGGCATAAACATCACAAGCACAGCGCCATTAACCCATTTAGACAACGACGAAATCAGAGCAGTCATGTCAGAGTATAAAATCAACAGTGCAAATATTGCCTTTAGGTGTGATGCAACAGTTGACGACTTGATTGATGCTATAGAATACAAGGCTAGGAAGTACATTCCCGCCATCTATGTTTTAAACAAAATAGATTCGTTTTCGATTGAGGAATTAGACTTGTTGACCAAGATCCCCAATGCAGTTCCCATATCTTCCGGTAACGGATGGAATTTGGATGATTTGTTGGAAGTCATGTGGTCTAAACTAAAATTGGTTAGAGTCTACACAAAGCCCAAAGGGAAATTGCCCGATTTCAATGAGCCCGTTGTCTTGAGGAGTGATAGATGCACAGTTGAAGATTTCTGTAACTCCATTCACAAGTCATTGGTGGAGGACTTTAGAAACGCTTTGGTTTTTGGAACATCAGTTAAACACCAGCCACAAATTGTAGGACTCAGTCACGTGCTAGAAGATGAAGATGTAATCACGATTTTGAAAAAGTAAATCTTAGATCTTGTGTATAGCCTGTTTTTACTGTACAATGTTTATACTTTTGTATCTGTGTATATCGCGATAAAAGGATAAAATAAGAGCAGTGCAAGGATTGTTTGATGCGTACTGTAAAGAAATATTTAGCACAATGGTGTTGACGTCGGTGTCTGTGTTGTATATGACCTGTGAAAATTTTAATTTCCTTTTGTCGTCTTCTAACAACAACAGTTTGAATTTTTTTTTTCTTTTTATTTTTTTTTTCATCTGTTGGATCAAAATTTACATTCCATCATTGAAACAGAGAGGGTTGATTTCAACGTTGATTTATATCGATCACAATATACCAGATTGTCCCCCTTGCATCTCCAGCTGAATTTTTTGTTTTGTTTGATTCAACCTTATCTTCATTTTGAATAAATATGAGTGTGTTACCAGCAGATGCCAACGCTGTCTTGACACATTTACTCGAAAATTTGTTGTCAACAGACACTAGCTCACGTGTAAATGCAGAAAAATCACTCGATCAGGAGTGGTCGACCAAACAGAATGTGGAACTTTTGTTAGTTTTCTTAGCCGAGCAGGCAACAGCGGGAGCCAATGACACCGTCAGGGCGTTCTCGGCTGTTATGTTTAGACGGATGGCCATTAAATCGCCAAAGGAATTATCTAGCGTGACTGATAGGACGATAGGAGTAATTGGAGATCCAGCTAAACAACAAATTAGAGCAATTTTGTTGCATGGGTTTTCAGCCCCACAATCGAATCAAATCAGACATAAGTTGGCCGATGCCATTTCCGAAGTGTCAAAGGACGACTGTTCGCCTCCAGGCACTTGGAACGAGTTGGTCCCTGCTTTGTTCCAAGCATCCAAAAACCAAGACCCAAGTTTCCGTGAGTCTGCATTTAGAGTGTTTTCTGCATCGCCTGAATTGGTCGATCAGTCATTTATAAATGAGGTCTTGCCTATCTACACTGCCGGTTTTGATGACGAAAACGATAATGTCCGTATTGCGGCATGCTCTGCTTTTGTTGCCTTTTTCAGGGAGTTGCCAAAGAACGTATGGCCTAGTTTGTCCCCATTGTTACCAAATTTGCTCAATTCTTTACCAAGATTTTTGCAAAGTGGGCAAGACGAAGCATTGGGATCTGTCTTACTATCGTTGGTTGACTTAGTGGAGCTTGCCCCCAAAATGTTTAAAGATATGTTCCCTACAATAATAGACTTTTGTGCAATGGTGTCCAAAAATAAAGATTTAGAGTCTTCGACCAGAATGGCATCGTTGGAGCTCCTCACAACTTTTGCCGAAGTTTCACCAGCCATGTGTAAGCGCACTCCATCATACACTGAACAAATTGTGCTTATTACTTTGTCGATGTTGACCGAGGTTTGCATTGACGACGATGATGCCGCGGACTGGAACAATAAAGATGACACAGAAGACGACGAGGAGGAGCTGGAGTACGATGCAGCTAGGCAATCATTGGATCGAGTAAGCTTGAGGCTCAATGGACAATCTTTGGCTGGTCCATTATTCCAGTATTTGCCCACCATGATGCAATCTCAAAACTGGAGGGAACGCCAAGCTGCTTTGATGGCATTATCTTCGGCAGCTGAGGGGTGCTCTGATGTCTTGATGCTTGAAATTCCAAGGATATTGGACATGGTTTTACCCACTTTGAATGACGACCATTCAAGAGTACAATACGCTTGTTGTAATGCATTGGGCCAAATGTCAACCGACTTTTCTGATTTAATTCAAAGAACGTCTGGAAATAGAATATTGCCAGCTCTTATATCAAAATTGACAAATAAGTCAGTTCCTCGTGTACAGGCACATGCAGCTGCCGCCTTGGTGAATTTCTCAGAGGCCGCTACAAAGGAGATTTTGGAGCCATATTTGGATGATTTGTTGAACAACTTGCTTGTTTTATTACAATCACCAAAGAGGTATGTGCAGGAACAAGTATTAACAACAATTGCCATAATCGCCGATGCTGCCGAAAAGACGTTTGTTAAGTACTATGATACCTTAATGCCATTATTGGTTAATGTGTTGAAGACAGATATGGGAGATGAAAATAGATTGCTCAAGGCCAAATGTATTGAGTGCTCAACATTGATTGCATTAGCTGTCGGAAAAGAAAAATTTGAACCACAAAGTCACGACTTGATTCAATTGTTGGGTCACATACAACAAACTGCCACTGCCGACGACGACCCAGTTAAACAATACTTGGAACAAGCTTGGGGAAGAATTTGCCGCATTTTGGGTAAAGACTTTTTGCCTTACTTGCCATCAGTGTTGCCTCCTTTAATGGTCACTGCGAAAGCATCTCAAGATATTTCTTTGTTGGAGGAAGATGAGGCAGAGGAGTACAATAATAACGAAGAGTGGGATGTCATTAATTTGTCAGGAAAATGGATTGCCGTTCACACTGCAGCTTTGGATGATAAGGTGACGGCGATGGACTTGTTGAGAACATATGCAATTCAGCTCAAGGAGGATTTCTATCCATGGGTCAAAGAGATTGCTGAAGACATTGCCTTGCCTGGATTAGACTTTTACCTTCACGACGGAGTACGTGGCTCTGCTGCATTGACCTTGGCCTCCTTGTTGAAATGTACAGTAGCAGCAACCGGAAAGGACTCGCAAGATACATTGCTTCTTTGGTCGAAAATTGCCGACAAGTTGGCTGAGGTTTTGAAATCAGAGCCGGTCCCCGAATTGCTTGTTGCTTATTATACTGCTTTGGTTGAATCCATCAATGCTTTGGCACCAAACTCAATTTCTGCACCGCAATTGCAAGCATTTGCCGTATCGATCAATGCCAACATGGTTGAGATTTATGAAAGAATAAAGGCTCGCGATAACGAAGATGATGAATACACCGAAGATGTCGAGGAAGACGAAGAAGAATATACTGACGAAGAGTTGTTGGATGAAATAAATAAAGCGATTTCAGCAATTTTCAGAAATGTCAAAGCCAACGCTTTGGAGAATTTCCAAGTACTCATCGTCACTGTATCGACATTTATCAACGAGGAAAACACCAGTTTGAAACTTTGTGGGTTATGCATCGTGTGTGATATTTTGGAGCACGGTGGACCACACTCTATAGTTTTCAAAGAATCATTCCTCAATGTGTTGGCTCATTCACTTTCTTCTCCGCATGCCGGAGTACGCCAAGCCAGTTCATATGCAGTTGGAGTTGCAGCTCAATATGGTGGTGAGGACTATGGAGAATTTTGCGTGCACTGTTTGCAGCCAATGTTCAAGATGTCGTCCGTACCAGATGCTAAGGCCGACGAAAATATTCATGCTACTGAGAATGCAACATCAGCAATTGCTAAGGTATTGCACACCTTTTCCTCATCAATACCTAACTTGGATGCATTAGTAGATCAATGGATCAATCTTTTACCTATTGTCCAAGATGATAATGCTGCTGCTTTTGCTTATGTATTCCTTAGTAGTTTGATTGATAATAATCATCCTGCTATTGCCAAGAATATTTCAAAAGTAGTGGACTCGGTGATACAGGCGTTGGCTAATGCATCAATAGGCGGTAATACCGCTCACAAAGTTGTGACTTCAACTAGGCAATTATTGGGTTCAATCCCTCATGATAAGGCCATTGCATTACTTCAAGAGAATCCATCTAATATGGATATTGTTAAGGAGTACTTTAGTTAGGTGAGCCGTAGATCGCAAAGAGTAAAAAATATATGATCTTCTATTTATAGTTGTGTACATTGTCTACCTCCATTCGAATGTTTGTCGATCAATACCACTAGTTATTAAAACTTCATTTCCATTCTCGTTGATAAAGGAAGTAAAATCTTTGATCTTTGTCTTGTGTCCCTTGCCATCGACTTGGCTCAATTCAACAACTACGCCATCGTCAACAATGTCTAAACCTCGTATGATACCATCTTCACCCATGACCCAAATGCCCGATTGTTTCTCCTGATTCGTGTCCAACTTCCATGATATCAATGGCTGTGAGAATTTATCTTGCGGTGATAAAGTGTTTAAGTTTTTGATTATTTGGTTTCGAGCTATGGATGACGAAGGTGGGGAATCGAAATCAATGAGTGAAACTATAATAACTCTCATGTATGGCTCGTGGGAAGTTGCAACTGCAATTAGAGGTATGTCATTACCTGGTCGTTGGGATATTGTGACATATCTTGGGGAAAAACTTGACGTGGTAAACTCGGCATCGTTGATTGATATCTTGTATTTTGGGATAAATTGTTCCTTTTGCACAATAAACACATCAAGCAAGGTGTTTTCAAGTTTGCCTAATATAACAACTATCTCGTCATTGTACGTGGTGATATCGAAGCAAGTCCCTTGTTGATCCAACTTTGTTTCTGATACTAAGGAGAATTCGCCATTCACAAGTTTCACAAGCTTAAGCATATGATTCCAAGTGAGAATTACAAGATAGTCTGTTCCTCTAAATGAAACATGCTTAGCATCAACTGTAAATCTGGATTGAGTATCAATACTACCAACCTCATCCAAATCACCATTTCTCAAGTAAAGCTTGCCACTCATGCCCAACAAGGCAACATATTTTCCAACAATCAACACTTTTTTAATAATCTCGTGGAACCTAACCAGTTTCAAGTTGCCACCACGTCTGATCAAAACTTGTGCATCGTTTGTCGAAAAATAAACACTCTCCTTATCCTTGTCATAAACACTGGATATCACCAAAGAATGAATATTTAAATCGACTGGATTTTGAGGATATCGCAGACTCCAGTTAACAAACCGTTCACGGATAATATCCTTCAACCTCAATGGAAGTTCGTCATTAACATCTATAGCCTCCTCATTGGGCTTATTAGCTAACGAGGAAAATTGTAGTCTGTCATTGATTATTTGTGATAGTGATTCAGAGTTTAACAATTGTGGCTGTATGGGCTTGCCGTGTTCCAATTCAAGCTGATGTAGCGTTTGTGTATAGTTGTTTTCTTTAAGAAAATGAGCAACTAATCCAAGGATATCACTCTGATTGGCCATTATCGAGTGTGTCTGTGTAGATGCTGGTTGCAAAAGCTGATATAATCTGAACCAAATTTTGGAGTTTGTTTTTATTTTTTCCTTCAAGTCAGTCAACGGCCAAGTCCTCTACCAAAGCTTCATCGCCCCCATCCTGCCCTACCCTATCCTACAATTCATCTTAAACGTAACCCTTATAAATGTTAATAAATATACAAAACTAATCTAAATTCAAGCATTTTCAGCAAGTTCTTCAAGCAACTTGTAACTTCTTTGTTCAATAGAACCATTCCCTGGCAACCTACTTGATCCCATCAAGTACTCATCAACTTCTCTAGCACACTGTCTTCCTTCTTGAATACCCCAAACAACCAATGATTGACCTCTTCTACAATCACCAGCGGCAAACAAATTGGAATCATTGTCCACTTTGTACACATTTGGATTAACTGTGGTGATGGTACCTCTTTTTGTCTTGTTAACTTCAAGATTGTCAGCATCAGGACCAACGAATCCCATGGACAATAACACAACATCAGCAGGGAAGAATTCTTCACTACCTGGAACTTCAGCCATTTGCCAAGCACCCAGGTCGGAACGTTTCCACTCAACTCTAACAGTCTTGATACCCTTGACTTTGCCATCTTCACCAATGAATTCCTTTGACAAGATGGAATATTCTCTGGGATCACTACCGTAGTGAGCAGAGACTTCAGTGTGACCGTAATCGACTCTAAAGACTCTTGGCCATTGTGGCCACGGGTTGTCCTTTGGTCTAGCTGAAGGTGGATGTGGCAACAACTCAAAGTTGGTGACTGATTTGGCGCCGTGTCTGGTCGATGTACCCAAACAATCGTTACCGGTATCACCACCACCAATAACAACAACGTGTTTACCTGCCAAAGTCTTGCGTACTTCTTCCAATTCATCATCCAATAGGGCTTTGGTGTTTTTGTGCAACAACTGCATGGCAAAACTGATATTTTCCAACTCTCTACCCGGAATCTTCAAGTCTCTTGGGATGGTGGAACCGACTGCGAAAACGACTGAATCAAAATTGGATTGCAACTCTGAAACAGTAATGTCTTCACCAACAGTGGTGTTACATACAAACTCGATACCTTCGGCAGCTAGCAAATCAGTTCTTCTCTTGACAATTCCCTTGTCCAATTTCATATTTGGAATACCGTACATCAATAAACCACCGGGTCTGTCACTTCTTTCATATACCGTAACTGAATGGCCAGCCTTGTTTAACTGATCAGCACAGGACAAACCAGCTGGGCCGGACCCGATAACTGCCACAGTCTTTCCAGTTCTATGAGTTGGGGGCTCTGGTTTAATCCAACCTTGTTCGAATCCATAATCGATAATGGCACATTCAACAGATTTAATATTGACAGGGTCTTCATTGATACCCAAAACACAAGCTCCGTTACATGGTGCAGGACAAATTCTACCAGTGAACTCGGGGAAGTTATTGGTCATCATTAACCTTTGCAAGGCATCAAACCACCTGTCATTAAACACCAACTCATTCCATTTAGGGATAACATTGGAGATTGGACAACCTGTGTCAGAAGTACAAAATGGAACACCACAATCCATACATCTAGCGGTTTCATATTTCAACTCGTCCTTGGTCAATCTCAGTGTCATTTCATTCCAGTCCTTGGTTCTCAGCTTGGCATCTCTATACTTTTCGTTTCTACGCTTGTACTTCATAAATCCCCTGACTTTATCCAATTTAACTGGCGCTTTCTTTTCAAACTCTGTATCAAAGATAGTGTCCTCAACATCGGCTACTTTGGGTTCATGATTCTTCTTTTCGTGAGATGGCCGGTGTACATGTCCTTTCTTGATCTTGTACGCTTCGCCGTTGGTAACATCCGATTCAGGATCTTCCTTGATTGACTTCATAAACTTGCTCAATTCCTTCTTCTTGGCCTCTTCAGCAAGTCTCTTTTCCTTCTCCAAAACCTTCTTGTAGTCATAAGGCAAGACCTTGACGAATCTTGGCAAGTACCTGTTAAAGTCATTCAAGATTCTATCAGCAACTTCTGACCCGGTGTAATGACGATGGTCTTCAATTAAGTTTCTCAAAAATGCAATTTCATCGGTTTCAGTGACGGATGAAAGTTCAACGTTTGCCTTGTTGACCTTATCGGTAAAGTCCTGTGCCATGTCCAACACATAAGCAATACCACCACACATACCGGAAGCAAAGTTTCTACCAGTTGAGCCAAGAACAACAACTCTACCACCTGACATGTATTCACAACCATGGTCACCCGTTCCTTCAGCGACAATAATAGCTCCAGAGTTTCTAACAGCAAATCTTTCAGCAGCAATACCTCTGACGAACGCAGAACCCGAAGTGGCACCAAAGAAGGCAGTATTACCAGCAATGATCTGGTCTTCTGCTTTGAATTTTGATTCAAGTGGTGGGTACACAATAATTCTACCTCCAGATAAACCTTTACCAATGTAATCATTGGCATCTCCTTCCAATTCTAATGTGACTCCTGAAGCTAAGAAAGCACCAAATGATTGACCGGCTGAACCAGTGACATTGACATGAATGGTGTCGTGAGGCAAACCTTGTTCACCAAACGTCTTGGACACTCTATACGACAAGGTAGTACCCAAAGAACGATCAGTGTTGACAACCTCACAATCAATAGTGACTGGCAACCCTTTGGCCAAGGTCAACTCAGACTCATCAATCAATTTGTTATCAACTCTGATGTGCAACTTGTGATCTTGCTTTCTAACACAGTGGGTAGCAACACCTGGTCTAATAGTATGAGCAGGAGTAAGAATTGGTGATAAATCAATATTGGCATTTTTGGTGTTTCTAAAGTCTTCTCTAACCTTTAATTTTTCGGCTCTTCCAACCATTTCAGCAACAGTTCTAAAACCCAAGCTAGCCATAAATTGCCTCAAATCATTTGCCATGTAGTAGAAAAAGTTGATGACGTGCTCTGGAGTACCTTCAAACTTTCTTCTCAATTCAGGGTCTTGAGTGGCAATACCAACTGGACAAGCACCAGTGTGACATTTTCTCATATAGATACAACCCATGGCAATCAATGGAGTCGTTGCAAATCCCCACTCCTCAGCACCCAACAAACATGCAATTGCAATATCCCTACCGGTTCTCAATTGACCATCAGTTTGTAAAACAACTCTTCCTCTCAAGTCGTTCAAAACTAATGTCTGGTGAGATTCAGCTAATCCCAACTCCCAAGGTAAACCTGCATATTTGATAGAGGTCAATTTAGCAGCACCGGTACCACCATCACCTCCAGAAATCAAGATATTTTCCGAGCCAGCTTTGGCAACACCTGCGGCAACAATACCAACACCAACCTCAGAGACCAACTTCACTGAAGTTCTAGCTCTTGGGTTTGAACATTTCAAGTCATACAACAATTGTTTCAAGTCTTCGATGGAATAGATATCATGATGGGGAGGAGGAGAGATCAAACCAACACCTGGAGTCGAGTGTCTAGTTTTACCAATTTCGGCAGACACTTTGTGGCCTGGTAATTCACCACCTTCACCAGGCTTGGCTCCTTGAGCCATTTTGATTTGTAACTCATCAGCATCAGCCAAATAGTATGATGTAACACCAAATCTACCAGATGCAACTTGCTTGATAGCTGATCTCATGGTGTCACCATTTTCATTTACTTGAGAACGAGCGGCATCTTCACCACCTTCTCCTGTGTTGGACTTTCCTCCCAATCTGTTCATAGCAACAGCTAATGTCGAGTGTGATTCCATTGAAATGGAACCATAGGACATGGCACCGGTGAAGAAACGGCGCACAATTTCAGTCCATGGTTCAACTTGGTCAATTGGCACTGGCGTTGAAGACTCAAAGTCAAAGTCTAACAAACCACGCAATGTACAGTTTCTTACTGCTTCATTCTCCTTCTTGCAATAAGCATCAAAGGCTCTTTCATTCTTGTTACGAACTGCATCTTGCAATGACGCAATTGCGGCAGGGTCGTTGATATGGGCGTCACCACCGTCTCTCCAATGGTACTCACCAGTTTCTGGCAAACCAATTGGCTTAACGGTATCTCTCGTTGGGTATCCCCTTTCATGCAAAGTGAATGCATCTTGAGCAATATATTCAAATGTAACACCCTTGATTCTAGATGCAGTACCAGCAAAACATTTATCAATAACTGAGTTGTCAATACCAAGAGCTTCAAAGATTTGTGCACCTTTATAAGATGCTAAAGTTGAGATACCCATCTTGGACATGACTTTCAAGATACCGGCATCGATTGACTTTTTGTAATTGTCAATCACTGTTTCTTCAGTTAATGATTCATCTTTCAAAAGACCTTGTCTTTTCATTCTAACCAAGGTCTCCATGGCCAAGTAAGGGTTGATACCATCGGCACCGTAACCAACCAAACAACAAGCATGATGTACTTCTTTGGCTTCCTGGGTTTCAATAATCAACGCAACCTTTGAACGTTGCTTTTGTCTAACCAAGTGGTGGTGGACGGCACCAACTGCAATCAATGCAGAAATTGGTAACCTATCAGCACAGGTGGCAAGATCACTCAATATGATGATTTGATTATCATCAGCTATAGCCTTTGAAGCGGCCTGGCAAATTCTATCAATAGTGCTGATGTAACCTTGTATGCCTTCAGACTTTTCAAAGGTAATGTCAATGGTAGCAACTGACCAAGTAGGGTAAACTTTTTCAATGTTTTGGATTGCCAATAATTCACTATTAGTCAAGATTGGTGACTTCAATAACAATCTATTCAATTGATCTGGCTTCATTTCCAAAAGATTTCCCTGAGGACCAACGTAGCACTCCAAGGACATAACAATCTTTTCTCTAATAGGATCGATTGGTGGGTTAGTGACTTGAGCAAACAATTGGCGGAAATATTCATACAATAACTTGGGTTGTTCAGAAATACAAGCCAAAGCGTTATCATTACCCATAGAGCCCAATGCCTCGTTACCCTCAGCCATTGGAGCCAACACAAACAAGACTTGTTCGTGAGAGTAGCCCGATGCCACCAATCTTGGGTCGGTTTGGATAGTCAAGTCGGTATCGATTGGCTTTGTATTCAAGTTTATATTTCTGGACTCAAATTTTTCCGACAAATCCTTTAATGAAATCATGTTGGCCAATACCCAACTCTTGAAATCAAATCTGGAAGCAACACCGTTTTTCAACTCTCTGTCATCAACAATTCTACCTTCCTTGGTGTCAACCAACAACATTCTTCCTGGTTGTAATCTTCCCTTTTGTAAAACCTTTTCCGGTTCAATGCTAATGACACCAACTTCAGAAGCGCAAATCATTCTGTCATCATCGGTAACGTAGTATCTACATGGTCTCAAACCATTACGGTCCAAGTTAGCACCACAGTATCTGTCATCGGCAAACGTGAACAAAGCAGGACCATCCCATGGTTCCATCAAACAAGCGGCCCATTCATAGAATGCCTTCTTTTTTGGGTCAATGTATTCATCGTTTTGCCAAGCTTCAGGAATCATCATCATGACGGCTTCAGGTAATGAAACTACACCATTGACAACCAATAATTCCAACACGTTATCAAAAGCAGCAGAATCTGAACCACCCTCCTCGATGATTGGAAATAATTTGTCCATTTCTTCGCCAAACAATTTGGATTTCATAACACCTTCTTTAGCTCTCATCCAATTCTTGTTACCCCTCAAAGTGTTGATCTCACCATTGTGAGCTGCCAATCTCAAAGGTTGTGCTCTATCCCAAGAGGGGAAAGTGTTTGTTGAGAACCTTGAGTGAACCAAGGCAAAGTGTGATTCGTATTCAGCATTGACCAAATCGTGGTAATAAGCGTAAACTTGATTTGGAGCTAATTGACCTTTGTATACTATAGTTTTTGACGAAAGCGAACAGATGTAGAACCAATTGTGTAACCCAATAGTATGGGATGATTGTTTTCTCAAAATAAATAATCTCTTTTCAAAGTCTTGTTGATATTTTGCAACAAACTCGTCTTCATCCACATCTAAACCCAAAGTTTCCTTCAAAACAACTGCTGGTTGCAAGATGTATGGTTCTCTTGACAACGACGCTGGGCCCAAGATTGACGAGTCGTGTGGTACTTTTCTCCATCCCAATACTTTCAAATCCAAAGAATCGGCAATGTTTTCAAATGTCTTTTTAGACTTGTCAAAAACAGCATCATCCTTCTTGAAGAATAAGTTACCCACACCATATTGACCTTTTCTTGGTAAAGTGACATTGCAATGGTATTGAAACTCGCGTTGTAAGAATTTGTGAGGAATTGAACTTAATAAACCAGCACCATCACCATCTTTGGGATTCAACTCACCCCCTCTGTGGGTCATGTTACATAACAAGTTTTTTGCATCAGATACTATTTTATGAGATGGAGAACCTTTCAAGTGACAGGTGAAACCGACACCACAGGCATCTTTTTCCAATTCAGGATTGTAAAGTCCCTTTGCTATAGGCAAAGAAGAAGCCCATGATTTGTTTTCTGGTACCTCGTCATAGTGGTAGATATTGGTTTCGCTAAACTCCTTTTGCGGTAAGTATGAGGATGAGGATGTACTCATTTAAATATCCTTTTTATTTGTAGTGAAATGTAGTAGTAAGTTAGTTGTAGGAATAAACTGGTTACTTGGGCAAAGTTTTCAATGTGTATTTTCAATTGTAATCAAAAAACCAACCACTCTCTATCAATGAAGGAATACCTATGTTAAAAGGGATAAAAAGAAGGAAGGAAGGAAGAAGAAGAAGAAGAAGAAGAATAACAAAAGGAAATGGGATGAAATTTTTTTTCTTTAAATTTCTAATGTTTTTGATTTTTGAATATTTTGAATATTCTGAATATTCTGAATACTGTTGTTTGTGGGTTTTGGGGAACAAAAAACAAGCAAAACAAATTTCTTTGTTGATAGAGTGTGGTATAGGGTTAATATATGCACAAAGTAAAGAGAGGTGGTTCTACAATTGGAATATATTGGGGAAATTAAACACACACAAAAGAAGTAGAAATAGAGTATGGTTGGGTGTCGTTTGTTCTGAGTAATCTGGAGTGCTTCATTATCTGGCGGTGCTCTCTCTTGGGTGAGTATGGATGAAACAACTATTTTTATTTTTAGTCTTGTAGTTAATTAATAGATAAGAGAGATAAACAATTATAAGTATTGGAAAGCTATGGATAGCACCATATATCACACTTTTATGGTAATTGCTTACCCAGTCATCTCACTGTCATTGAAGAGTATCCACTGTTGGACTATAGCGTCTACCTCGGGTGGTTGTTTGTCTTCCTCCCTATAATGAGATTTAAAACTGGTAATTGTTTTTTTCACCCTTTGGAAATTGATCTATTTTTTTGTTATTTTTGTGTCGTCTAAGAAAATAAAATAAAAAACTTTGTTTTAATCTAAAGCCAATCAGGTGTTGTTAATTTATAAAACCACTTTATATTTTTTAAACCAGTCACGTGTACCCCTCTTTTATCTTTTTGGACCAAAGGAAATAATATCTCTTGTTTCGACCGCCCCCTCCCCCCGATCTTCCTCGTAGTTCTTCTAATAACTGCTAGATCAGATCAGGTTATATATTTATATAAGGAGAGAAGAGATTCCGTATATCCTTTACATATATTTGTCTGTACTATACTTTTCTTTACAAGAGTTGTGATCTCAGTTATAACAACCAAAATAGACTTTACTGAAAAAGGATAAATCACCCACTAGATCTAACTGTCTATTTACAAGAGTTAATTATACATTATCATACATATCAAATGGGTCAATCACAAGCTGTTATTGTAGAGTTCCTAAGGATTTAAATTATGTGGTATTGGCATCTCTCTCTTTCTCTTAATTCAATCACTTCGGCAGAAACCGGCTTGCAAACTCATTTCCGCAGACCCTAAACCGAGTCAAGACAAAAAACGTGGAGTTTTGTGATTCTAATGAGTCATGGTCCTCACCAATATAGAGAACCATATGCAAACGAAAAAAAACAGAATGAATCGAAAAAAATTCTATTTCCGTCAATCAGAGGGACAATTGTTGTCACTTGTTATTACCTAAATCCAAAATTACTAAACAAAGTTCATTTTATCTGGGGAGGAAAATTTGCATATTGCATGTGATTTTACATTACTACTCTGAGCGAAAACGGCCTTTGATGAATGATTGAGAGTTTCCATGGCAGCTTCCTTAGGATTCAGCCCCACTTTGAGCTTTTTCCTCTAGACCACTTCCTTTGCTTCTGTTCGGACGGTTGTGTACTGCTCTGTTGTGCTGTTCTATTGTTTTTCACTCTCTCCCACAAGCCCATTTTAATTTTTTGTTTTAAGAAAAGTATCTTTCATTGCGTAAAATAACTTGTAGAAGAAAACCTATACTAATCATTTTACTAGTGTCTTGTTCTATGGCCTGTAGTTTTAAATTCTCATTGTTGATCAAATACATACATAACTTCGGTGAGTCAACCGGCGGAGAATTTTTGCAACAAAACTAAACAAAAGCTATTCCCAAAGGGTAAGATGTCATGAAGTGCCTTTTCCCAATATAATAATAAAAGTCACAACAAAGTGTTGAACTGCTTGTATTACTAACCCTTAGTTATATGACAGATTTCCCAGAAGGTGTGTTAATGTACATAATTACATAGTGTCTTGTGTCGCGTCAGTGCTTAATCCGACATTGAATAAAGAACGACACTTTGTGTGCACTACCCAATTTTCAGCTCATCAAAATATTTTTACATTGACAGAATATACACAGCTCTACCCTATTACTAAAGCTGCAATCATATTCCAATGGCAGAACTAAAACAGGTTTCTTTCACTCCAGATGTATTGGCAAGAATAGCCCCGGACGTCTCTCTACAACGTCATCTATCCATTGGAATAAGACCCAATTTGCGCAATTTTACCGAATTTAAAGCAGTTGATTTTGGTAACAGTTCTCAATTACAGCAAAATGAAAACAACATCTTTGCATCATCTATTGTGAAAAGTGGATCTACTACCGTAATTACTACCATAAGTCTAGGTATTGTCGAAGATTTGGGCAATAAGCACAAACAACAGCATGAAGACTTTGCCACTGTTTACCCCCAGGTTGAAATACTTCGAGGTAGAGCCGGTGCACCGACAGATGAAGAAATGATCATCAGTCAAGATTTATTTGAAACTTTTAGACATTGCAAAGTTATCCCCCAAGAAAGTTTGAATATTGATAATATTGGCATCAAGATTAAAGATGAAGAAACTGGCGAGGAAAAAATATTGTATGCCGACTTGAATGAATCACAATGGCAATATGTCAATTTGTCAAGCATGCATAGTAAACCATTCCAGTTTGTCTTATTGGCCAACACTAAAGTCTACCTGAAAGAGGTTTCCACAAACTCAATCTTTGATTTATGTTTTGCTTCGATTTTGAAAGCATTGCAAGATTTGAAGTTACCTAGATGCTACGTTAATGATTCAATAAGTACCAAGATTTCCATCAGATCCAGAAAATCAAATGCAAGAGGCTTGGTGGATACGAATAAAGGCGTTTTGAATTTAGATTTGAGACTAGAGTCACAATCTCAATTACAACTAAATGTAAAGCCGGGTACTATATCAAGTAATTTTGGTGTGATTAAACTAGACAAGAAAAGGAGCAAAAACGCTGAACAAGGTGGAGATGATGACAGTATGGTTGTAGATAATGACGACGAAAATACTGAACCAATTTTGTTGACTGACTTGGAAGGTGAAGCAGAAGAATCGACCATATTGTCAAGGATCTCCGTTGTTAATAATTCGCAAACGATAAACAAGATTAGTCTAGTCAGTAACGGTGATGTTACATTAGAGACCCTTAGGCGGGCCCTCGATGTAGCAAAACAAAGATCTAGCTTGTATAGTTAATAAATTGAAAGCATCTAATTGCTGCTTGTCATTTTTAAAGTGTCGCGACATCAGAAATTGTGGCAAAAAAAATATAAAATTAATTCGTAATTCAACATGAAGAAGAAGAAGAGGAAGACGCGCAACTAAAATCCTTCTTTTTTTTCCCCTTCACGTTTACATATTATTCTATTTTTCTGTCCTTCAACGTTTACTGTGATATTTGCAACACCAGAGATTTGATTACTACAATTGAGTTACACCGCAATTATTATTCCAATCGGGTTTTACTTTATTAACAATTGGGATATTACACGTCTGTTGAGTGAGTGGCTACTCTATACAAAGAAGAGGAAAGCAGCAATCTTTTGCACCGGTACAGGGAAAACGACTATCTATCACGAACGTATTCATTATTGTCGTACAAACAGATCAAGCATAGGTTAAATATCCTCCCATAAACCATTATGCTTAATGAAGAAAACGAAGAGATCACAAGTTACACCGCCATTAAGGACAACGAAGGAGAACCTTTGTCGTCTTCTGCAAATTCCGTCAAATCATCTACATTAGAAAAGTCCCCAGTAGAACACATTACAGACCAAGATTCAAATCAGGAGAGAAATGTCGCAGATAACAGTGAAGAACTGAACAATGACTTGGAAAACAGACGTCAGTTGATCAAAACTTTATTGAATGATCGGGATTGGCAGGAAGGTGACAACTGTGTAGTAATTCCCAAATCATTCCTTGATTCATTTTTTGATGATTCAGCAACATCACTTGAAGACTTAAGAGAAAAGATTGGACCCATAGATTTTCAAAGTATAGTGGACCATTCAGGATTCCTTTTTTCCACTGAAAGTGAACATGTAGCTACAATTGGCATTTCCAACAACATTTACCAACATCTTTCTGACTGGTTTAAGATAAAAGGACAACCTGTTAGAAGACCGCTTATCACCAACACTGAAAAGGGTATTTTGGAAATTGAGAGGTGGCCGCCTATGTTTTGGATTCACTATGTTGGTAAAAAGACGCATCAACCAACTTACTTTCGTAGTGGATATACGAGACACAATAATCATAGTAACCCGGAGAATGAAGACCCGGTGTATATTTCCATATCGAGAAACAATACATTTAAAGACCTATTAGAGTTCATCAGAGACCAAGTTGTTAAAGCACCAAGAAGATCAATTGATGATTTCCGATTATGGTTCATTTCAGGTAATAAGGAAAACGAATTATCGTACATGATTACAGCAACAAATTTTGTTTACAAAATTCCCAACAAGAATGTGGTACCTCCAACAATTTACAGCAAAAAGTTGGCTTCAGAAGGTGTGGATAAAAGTGTTTATCACTTGGTGGTTGAATACAAGGAAAAGAGCAATCTCCAATTTCCAATTGATGCATTTGTCCAGTCACACGCCAGCACCTTATCTGATAGTAAGGACAATTTTGGTGGCCATATGGGTCTATCTAATTTGGGAAACACTTGCTATATGAATTCTGCATTGCAATGTTTGCTACATGTACCTGAAATAAATCAATATTTTTTCCACAACATATACCAGAAAGAACTAAACCTGGATAACCCGCTAGGATACAATGGAGATGTTGCTAATGCTTTTGGATCCTTGTTGAAACAAGCTTTTGATCCGGCAAAGGCTTCGTCTAGTATGTCGCCGCGTGAATTTAAACATACCATAGGCAGATACAGCTCCATGTTTTCAGGCTATTTGCAACAAGATTCGCAAGAGTTGTTGAGCTGGTTACTAGATGCGTTGCATGAGGATCTAAATCGTATTCAAAAGAAGCCGTATTGCGAGAAGCCGGAATTAAAGGATGACGAAGTCGATGATAAACAAGCCATAGCACGGTTATCTGAAACGTGTTGGAACCAACACAAACAAAGAAACGACTCAGTAATTACTGACTTGTTTACCGGGTTGTACGAGTCAATATTGGTGTGCCCTGACTGCGGTAAGACGTCTATAACATTTGACCCGTTTAATGATTTGACGTTGCCTTTACCTATCAATAAGAAATGGTATCATACTTTTACAATTGTTGACTTATCTCCCGATGGAAAGCTTGCAAACAGGATCATGAAACTTGAAGTAGAGTTGAAAACCACTTCCAACTATGATGATTTGGTCAAGTATTTGTCAAATTTTCTCAGTGTTGCTCGAGATGATTTGTACTTGTATGAAGTGTTCCAACATGGTATCTATGCGGACTTTCAAAAAAATAATATCAAGAATAAGTTTTTGCCTATAAGTGAAATCATCAAGGATGCCGATGATGTCGTTGTCTATATCATTCCCCATGACCCTGAAAGCGAAGTGGTTATCCCGGTGTTCAATGTAGTCCAAAATGATGATACGCTGTACCGTATGGGAAATTATTTTGGTATCCCACTATTCATTACCCTCAAGAAAGATCAGCTAAACAGTTTTGGAGCTATTAGGCAAAAGCTATTGGAAGCTGCTTCTGTCTTGACAAATGTTGATCTTATTGGTGAATATGAGGCAATCAAGCAAAACAATGAGAATTACACTGAAAAGAAATTCTACAGCAAGCTGGATTTCCCGTTGATCACTAGCATGGGTGTGGAAGGCGAGGAGGAAACAGTTGGTGAAAATGGTTACGACAGTGATGTTTCATTGGCCAACCCATACGTTGATGCCGATTTCGGATTCAAGATAAAGTATATTTATGATAGTACGCATGAAATACCAAGCAGCAAGTATCGGTCCAGTTTTAGTTCCAATAATAGCTTTGGAACACGCCCAACGACAACTGTTCATGTGCCTTTACACAAGCCTGCGATTAGTAACTACAAGGTGTTGTCTGATCAATTGCCTCCGCTGAAGAGGAGCTATTATCATTCGTTGAAGGGTAACCTGGGGGGTGAAAAGGCTCCAATAGAAGATGACAATGCAGTGGATGATATTACGGAGGAAGGTAAGCATGCAGTGGTTGATGACTACTTGATCCTGCGTTCAACTACACCCATGGTCTTGCCTTTGGGAAGAGATGAATGGAGCGATAATGAAGCGGTAGTTTCAATTGATGAAGGTGACGAGGAGCCACAACCACAACAAGATGTTGCCATTAAACTGGAACTGGCACTGGATGCTGGCGAAACTAATTCAACCTTTGAGCAAGGTTTCGCTCCGAACTTACCGCCACGAAATCAGCAATATTCTCATTTAACCTTGTCAGATACGGAAAGCGAAGGAATGCTTGGTTCAAGCTCGTTTATGCCTCCTCAAACTGGCTATCCTGACTCCACCAAACCATCAAATATTAACTCGCCATTGGAGACAAATTTTGCCGATGAGGAAGCTCAAGAGTCGCATTCGAAGTTGGTTACAAGAAATTCAATTTTATTATGTGATTGGAACAAAGATGTCTATTCAAAACTATTTGGAGACCCTGTTTTGATTACTTGGGACTCCAACCTGATTCCACAACTCGTCAACCAAGAATTGGCAGTAAACAAAGCAAGGTTCGAACGTCAGCGTAAGAGTAAGATTACTTTGGTAGATTGCTTGAAAAGTTTTAGTACTCCTGAAGTGCTTGGTGAACATGATTTATGGTATTGCCCTCGCTGTAAAGACCATAAGCGAGCTACAAAATCGATTCAAATTTGGTCCACGGGTGATATTTTAACTATCCATTTAAAGAGATTTCATAGTGCTCGTGCATTCAGTGACAAGATTGATATTGTTGTTGACTTTCCCATCGAAGGATTGGACATCGGTCCATATGTGGCGAACCCAACAATACAAGAAAAAGATTGTATTTACGACTTGATTGCTGTTGATAATCACTATGGAGGATTGGGCGGTGGTCATTATACTGCATCAGTGAAGAACTTTAAGGATGATAAATGGTACTATTTCAATGATAGTAGAGTCACTGAGATTAGCAATACAGACGAGCTCATATCAAGTGCTGCTTATTTACTTTTCTATCGCAGAAGGAGGCCAGCTAATGAGTCATTGGGTGGTGAAGGTTTGCGTGATATCCTCAAAAGGGGAGAAGAAGAATACAAATTAAAAGCTATTGAAAAGCAAGTAGCCATCACCGATTTGCAAAATCTGATTGAAAGGTATTACACGGCTTTACGATTCAACCAGAACCAGGATGGTGAGGTGGATTATGAGAGTGAGGAAAAGTTGAATGGTGAAGCCGCTGTCGATGATAAGAGCAGTAGTGAAGAAGACGAAGTCTCGAGGAGAGCCAGAAGACAGAGAGTGTTACTGAAGGAAGGGGATGATGGGGTGAGCTCGTTGCGTCACAGCAATAGTAAAAGACAGAAAATGAACTCGAGTCCTCCTGAAGATGCAGATATACTGTCTGAAAACTCAGATGGTTCCAGTCCTGTGAATACGAGTGTAGTACAGGCGGATGCTGACAAGGGGGTATCTTTAACAAGCAAAGGTGTTGAAGCAGAAGAAGAGCTGTCTGGGCTGGAATTAGTGTAGCTGATAGAACGGGGTATTGATCATCTGTAGCTAAAAGTAATGAATAGAGTAGATTCCCAGAGTTTCAACCAATCGGTAGCGCTTAATATCAAAAACGAACATCTTTCATCTGAAACTCACTACAATTTACGGCATCTGTACTTCATCAAATGAGTGTGTCACAACTTGTCGCCGAGATAAACCAAACGTACCAAGCAAACAAGCAAAAGAAGTATGAAACTTTGACTAAACTACTATCGGTGAACCCAGCAGAGAACGGCTATATATCATCGATTTATAACAGTACCACCAATCCATCAACACCTCAAACATCATACGACGACGATTGGCCAGCATTTGCCTCAGTTGTGTCTAGCTTTGTTAAACTTTGCACTGAGATAGACCCATGGTCTGTCTTACAATCGTTTGATTTATTTACAACATATCTCAACGATTTATCCATTGCATTCAACAACAACAACTATGGTTGGCTTTTATCAGGTGTCATCAAATCAACAATTGGGTTGGTAACACCATGGGCATTACAATTGGATACACAAATGTTTTTCAAAGAGCATGGCGGTAAATATCGGTTAAATTACATTGCTAGTGTGATTTTGAAAATCTTCAACAATATTCGTATAAATGATTCAAACGTGTACAAGAAATCAATCATACTATATTTGGGAAATAAGCTTTGTTTCATCTACTGGAAATTGGATAATCCCTTGCTTTGTCGCAATATTTTTAGTAACATGAATAACACCAGTTTACAATTGACCGATTTTCCCATAACGGAACAATTAAAGTATCGATACTATCTTGCCCGTTATTATTTTATCAAATACGAATTGATTGAAAGTTTTGAACTATTGAAATGGTGCTTAACTAGAACCAATAGTGGGAAGAATCAACAATTGATACTTGAACTATTTGTTCCTATAAGTTTGGTTATTGGTAAAACCCCCAATTTTACCAATTTGAAACAATCACAGGCGAATAACCAATACGTGGTGAAATTTTTATCCATGTATGAAGAGATGTCAAGAGTTATACGGCCAGGTGATTATGAATCATTTAAAGCCCTTGTGCAACAGAATTACCAATATTTGAAAAGCAAAAATTTGTTGCTTTTAATGAACAAGATGGAGATTTTGATTTATCGCAATTTGGTGAAAAATTGTTGGAAAATCTTGGGGAGGCAAACTACATTAAACTATAACCTTGTACCATTACCAAAAGACATCTACTTTAAAGAAAACCTATTTGTTACTTTAATTGATTCAAATTTGATAAAGGGTAAATTAACTACTAATAAATCAGTGGTGTTGAGTAAAAATGAGCCATTTCCAAGAGTGTTTGACATATATGTAAAGCGTTATAAACCCAAGCTGGTAAATCAGTGGATGTGATTATATAATTCCAAATGAATTCTTCAAGTTTTCTTCATCACGTTGCTTTCGTAAATTTTCAATTTCTTCAATCCCTCCTGATTTCTTTAACCTATTATCGTCAACAAAATCACCCAATTCTTCTTGAAACTTGTTTAACTGGGACAATTGTCTCTCACGTTCTCTAAGCTTCTCTGCTCGCTCAATAGCTTCTAACCTGCTTTCATGATCTGGGTTTAGTTGAGCAATATCAACTAAAAGTTGTCCTTGGATATCTTGCAAATTTTCACCAGGTTCAGGAATATGCAAATTGGCCATAACTTTATTACGCTTAGATGATGCACCTTTGCTCTGCTCAATTGAGCATTGTTCAATTAGTTCATAAGTTTCATGAATCTTTTGTAAATCCTCTTGTAAATCATTGGTTAAATCGTCTTGTAATTTGAAAAATTGTTGTTCTTCGCAAACTTTATCCAACTCGGATTCCCAAATTTTCTTCCAAATTGACTTTTCATTACCAATAAAGTTTGTCATCTCGTCAAGTGATTTCTTTGCATTGGCAATTTCTTTTGTTATATGTTTCAATTGTTTCTCACCAACTCGAACTCCTCTTTGAGCAACATCTTTTCTCATTTCCTCCATCAAGTCTTGTAAATCGTCAACTTTGGTTAACAATGCATCAGAGTCGTCAGATAACTTGGAATGACACGATTCCATATATATTCTGTTTGAATCCTGTGAGACTTCCACATTGGAATCTTGAAACTTCTTCAATTGACTGGAGATGTTTGCGAGCACTTGTTTAAATGCTTCTGTCGAAGACTTGTTCATCTGCTTAATCACACGAAGCTCATTTTCAACTCTCGTCATCTCCTTTCGATCAAGTACATCCAATGAGGTGGTGGCTCTGCTGGATGTTGAGCTTGATGGTGCTGCTGCTGCTGCTGCTGCTGCTGCTGCTGGGACCTCAATTGACGAAATAGAAGTTTGGACATTCTTGACGATGTCATTATTCATGGCTTCAATTCTCTCAAAAAGAGTTTCAATTTTCGAGCTCAAATCATTGATTGATTTACTTTCCGAATCCTCCTCATTCAAACACAACAATGACCCATTTTTGACATCACCAATAGATTGTTCCTCCAACTCGTAAAAAACTTTCGTCTGTGCATCCTGAATGTAAATATCGGGAAAATTACCTGAACCTGGTGAGTAGGCAAATCTTTCAACAAATACTAACCGTATAGAAGCTAGCGTTATTGGTGCAGCAAGGCTGGATCTTCTTGTCTTTTTGCCTATCTTCAAAAATACGTAAATTTCTGGTTCGTTCACCAGCTCATCCTTTGACATTGAATTATTTGCTGATATATTGGGGGATTTAGGTATGCTTGTAGGAAGGGCTGGTGATGCATCATAGCCTCCATTATTGTTGTTAGGTTGATGGGTGAGTTTAGCATATTGGTATGCGCTAAATCTTTTACTGGCACGACGTTGCATTGCATCACCGTTTTGAAGTTGGAGCAATGCGTCAGTCTGAGGCTTACTTGATGTTAAATATGACTCCCGGTGCACTGTGCCATTATTAACAGAAGCTCGTGGTTGTTCCACCAGTTTAACTGCAGCATTCACCGTAGATGACATCGGCTCAGGACGACTAGCCCCTATGCTTTGACTTGATGGCTCGTCATTGCTCTCTTGACTTCTACTTCTCAGTTCTTCTCTAGCACGTTCTTGTGATATAATCTTGGCACGAGCCTGCTTCGCTTTTAGGTTCTGTAATAGTGTGACAATAATATTTCTAATATTGGGTAAAAACCGATCAAGATTCTCCTGTGATGGGGCTTCGCTCAATGCCGCTTCCAAAATGGTCCTCAACGCTTGTGGCACATTTCCAAGATCAGATGTATCGATCCCACTATTTGTAAATGCCTTTGTTGCTGCTCTGAAGTCATTTCCCAATTTGACATATGCATCCGACACAAACTTGTCATCGGCTTCTTGTTTAGCCCATTGTGTTAAGCTCTCCAACAAGTGTTTGGTCGATACCAATAATCTCGTGACACATGATTCGATAGTGTGCAATGACTTTCTTTTATGGCTATTAATCAAAGTTTCAGAAGAGCGGACTGAAGATGATGATGACATTGCTAAACAGTACGGGTTGTGTGAAGAATGGTGGTCGTGGTCGTCGTACGTATTTGATTTGTTTGATTTATTTGATCTGTTTGATCTGTTTGATTTTCCGTTTTGTTATTTTTTTTGTTACTTAACAAAATTCAAAACTTTGAGGGAATACATTAAACGATTACACCTAGATGCTCTATTTATCTACGCCCATTCAGGTTTTGGCTCACTTCTACCTCTCCAATTGCCTCTGTAATTGCCTCTTCCTCTGCCTCTGTAGTTTCCTCTTCCTCTTCCTCTTCCTCTTCCTCTGCCGCCTCTAGCACCGGACTCTCCAAAAGTATCAAAATTTAAGCTTCTCTCCTCGGCCCATCTATTCCTGTTATTTCCCCTTTCTTCGGTTGATGAGGAAATTGAATCAAAGAATGATGACTGTTTGTTGTACTTGGGGGCTTCACCTTCTTCTTGTGCTTCTCTATGAAATTTAGCATTCGATTGTTCAAAGTCAAAATCCTCTTTGAAGTCTAGGTCCTTAGTCTGCGACTCTCTTGATGCTCTGGAGTTCTTAGATGGCCTTGACTCGGGTTGAGATTGTGCCACTTCTTTGTCATTTTCAACATTTTCCTTTTCTGATCTGTTAGGTTCTGGAACTGTGCCCGGTTGTGACTCAGCCACATCAGCAGTCTTTGTAGGTGGTTTCTCTGTGCTGGTTTTTGTAGGTTGTTGGGGTCCACTTGGTGAAGCTACAGATTCTGCTGCTGCTGTTTCAGTTGGACCTGTTGCTGCTTGCGCTGGACTTGGTCCAGGTTTTACATTTGCAGTCGTTGCAGAAGGTTTCTGCTGGAACGTTTGCGGTGGTTGTGGTGGTTGTTGTTGTTGTGAAGTTGGAGTTGGACCAGGAGGATAAAACCCTGACGTTCCCACTGGCTGAGGGGGATATATTGGTCTCACTTGTTCAATAGGGACATCTAAAACCGATAAATCTTCCACATCATTACCTCTAAATACAACATAATCATAGATGTCGTTTCCTGGTGGAACTTCCAAATGCGGTTGACCCAACCTTCCTTCAGTACCAAACATTCTCACTGATCTCAATGCAATTGTAGCATCGTCGGCATTGATGCTTTCTAAAATACCGACATACCTTAAATTCTTTTTAGAAATTAAGGAAATGGTTTTACCAACAAAATCAGACATGGTGTTGTAGTGTTGTTGGTATATACGTGTGAGTGAATGTGTGTTTGGTTTTTGTTAAATTCTCTCGTTTGGTGAAAATTTAAAAATCTCAAGTAAGTCACGTGAAAGGCGAAGAAGACGAAAGGGTTGGACAAAGGCTAAGAGTAGTTGCTGAGGAGAGATAGAGGGTGGGTCATTGAATGGTTGGAGTATATGTGGTTGAAGAAAGGGAAGGGATGTGAGATAGGACGTGAGTGGTGGAGGAGACAGCAAACACTCACATACTATGAACTAAACGTTCACCAAAAAATAAAAAGAAAAATAAATCTGATCAGTGAATATTATCAACTCTCAACCCACATCACCATCGCCATCATCATCAATGTCAGACATAGACCAGGAAATCCATACGGAAGCAACAGTGCCCTCTAATAACCAGGAAGTGGATAAGGATGTAGAAGCATCCAGAGAAACGCAAGAAGGTCAGGACAGTGGAGAACTGCAAGAAGGACATGATGGGGAGGAAATGCATAGAGAAGATACCACTGAAGCCAGCCCAGCATATGGTTCGGAGGATGAAGATAAGGTAATTAGCTCGATCAAGGCAAAGAAAATTGCCAATACTGATGAGAGATTCAACACACACAAGAAATTGATTAGAAGATCCAAACCACATGTGAGTATTAATAATGATGATGATGATGAGAGTTACCCCATCAGCAATGACCAGCCATCTCAAGAGTTCAAAGATGATCTTAACCCACAACAAAGAAGACGTTTGGAGTTGGAAGAAAAAATGACGGCAGCTATTAAAGTCAAGTCCAATAGAAGAAGAAAAGCCGATGAAGATGACATTGAAAGGATGCAAGACGATAAAATTGAGCATTTGAAGGAGCAAATGATTAATGCGGCAAATTTGGATGTGGAAAAGAATTCGCAAGGACAAATTGCTACTGAGAAATTGAAACTATTGGAAGACGTGTTGAATATCTTATCGAGGGCTGATTTGGCGGAGTCCATTTTAGATAACAATTTATTGGAAGCAGTACGATTATGGTTGGAACCGTTACCCGATGCCAGTATGCCAGCTTATCAAATCCAAAAGGAACTAATAAATTCCTTGCAAGCATTGCCCATCAAGACTGATCATTTAGTAGCTTCGGGTATTGGTAAAGTGCTTGTATTTTACCAAAGATCAAAAAGAACAGAACCGCTGTTGAAAAAGGTTGTTGACCGTTTAATTGGTGATTGGACAAGACCAATCTTGAACAAGTCCGATTCCTACAAGGACAGATCAATACAGTTTGGTGAATACAACAAAGCAAGATACTCGAATAAATTATCCAGTGGTAATAAACAAACAGCACCAAAGACGTTATACGAACAAAATGCCGAAAGAAGGAAAAGAGCTGCTATTCCAACAGCTAGAACTGCTGCTTACAAGATTGCTCCTAGAGTTGATCCTAACTTGTTAGCCAGAGGTAGAGGTTCTGACGAAAGGTTCAAGAAGTTGAACCAAAAATTGACCTCGATGGGTACTAGAAGGAAAGTAACAAAGAAAGGTGGTCCATCTATAGAAGGTAGAGATTTAAGTATTTAGTAGTAATCTTACGTATTCCCTCCGTCTGCTAGCTCATTACTTTAAATGACTTTATATATTAAAGACCAGTACCTAATCCTATTATACATTTCGTAAACTCCTAAAGCTCCTCACGATCTTGGCTTTTCCTTCTTTTCTTTCCACAAGGCCAATAAAGAGACACCAGATACTTTAACAACCTTGAATCTAACACCTGGAATATCACCCTTTGCCTTACCTCTTCTACCGAAACCAGCCAACAAGACTTCGTCATTTTCATCGACGAAGTTCAAACAACCATCATTTGGAACGAAGGCGGTGACTCTCTTACCGTTCTTGATTAATTGAACTCTAACACACTTTCTGATAGCAGAGTTTGGTTGTTTTGATTCAACACCAATCTTTTCCAAGACAATTCCCTTGGCGTGAGATGAACCTCCAAATGGTGACGATTTGAAAGCGGTACCCAACAATCTAGCCTTATAAGCTTGATCGGCCCATCTGTTGTTTCTTCTGTGAACTCTTAACTTTCTAGCTGAGTTAAGTCCTCTTGGTTTACCTTTTCCCATTGTTGATTGTTGGAGGAAGTAAGTGGTAAAGAGTTTGAGTTTTGGAAAAATGAAAACTTTTGTAGAAGACAGTCAAAAAGGTGAGGAGTGCGTGCGCGCGCAAAACAATTGCAAATTAGGGTTGTAGCCCTATAACAACTGATAAGAGATTGGTAGCATTTCAATTATGAAAGAGAGACATGCAAGATATTAACAAGCCTATTTGTGTTATGCTGTAATATCCTCAGTTTGCCTTGTAGTATACGTTTATTACGATATTGGCTATTCGTATATGAACAACACTAATGACTTACTGTAATATTAGTTAATATCAACTGGTTATAGATCTGATTGTTACAGGTGTTAAAAAAGCGTATAGTCGCTGTTAATCAAGTACAGCTATCCTACTCTATTTAAGCTACTTTGGTGATCAACTTACCATTTGGCTTTTCACCAACAAACAATTG
>NW_026261854.1:0-75273 GCF_024628925.1 Lodderomyces margitis
TCGCGAATGAATCAAGTGTTAGCAGTCAACGATAACGATTTAGATGTGGTCGTTCAATGTGGGGTCAACTGGCAACAGCTCAATGAGGATTTAGAGCCGTATGGGTTAATGTTTGGCACTGATTGTGGACCGCTGGGGTTGATTTCTGGAATGATTGCCACCAATGCTTCTGGTATCAATGCTTCACGGTATGGAGCAATGTCTGCTAACGTGATTTCCGTGACGGCAGTGTTGGCAGATGGAACCGTGGTCAAGACTCGACAAAGGCCGAGAAAGACGTCGGCTGGGTACAACTTGACTAGCTTATTTGTTGGCAGCGAAGGCACGTTGGGGATTGTTACTGAAGCTGTAGTCAAGGTGTATCCAAAACCCAAAAGTGAATCGGTTGTTGTGGTACAATTTCCCCTGATATCGCATGCTACAAATACTGTTGCACAAGTGTTTCGCCTGGGAATACAGCNACCAACGGCGATTGAATTCTTGGATGCAAACATGATACATTGTTTGAATTACGGCGAGTACACCAGTGAACCAATGATGGAGGTGCCTACAATACTTTTCAAGCTCGGTGGAATAAACGATACAGTGGTGAAAGAAAGTGTTAAAGTTTTACAAGCGATAACAAAAGAGAATGATGCTTCTAGTTTTAAATTTGCTAGAAACAAACAAGAACAAGAGGAGCTTTTTTCTGCTAGGAAGAATGCATTGTACGCCTTGACCAGCTGGAGTCGTAGCGAAATTGATGAAGATGTGCGAATGTGGCCTACTGATATTGCCGTCCCATTATCTCGATTATCTCACGTTTTGACAATCATCAACGGGTGGATAGAAGATTCGCCTTTTAAATCAGCAATTGTTGCCCATGCAGGTGATGGAAACTTCCATGCAAGTGTCTTTTACAAGAAAGATCAACGTGATGAAGTTGAGCGGATGTTGAACAAGATGGTTGAGTTAGGTATAGCCAATGAAGGCACAGCTACTGGTGAACATGGAATTGGGAACTCGAAGCGCATTTTCCTACAATTGGAACTTGGTGAAGATACAATAGATATGATGAGAAAGATTAAAATGGCATTAGATCCAAACAGAATATTGAATCCTGATAAAGTGTTTAAAATTGATCCTGAAGATAATGGAAAGCATTGATATGTTTAAGGTAAACATGCATTTATTATGAAATAAAAGTTTGCGTACTGATTAATTTTATTGATAGATTTTGTATAGCTTGAATCATTAACATGAATACTGTTATGAAAGACGAGACTCGTATACAGTTGTGAAAGCGAAGCCAATATTGCCTACTTCTATTCCCTTTCGAGACGGTAGCATCACCAATACTGCATATAAATTGGTTATCGTAAATTTCACATCTCCTATTTTTCGAGCATCCCCTAAACAAAGAAAGAGATGACACTGCAGTTAGAGCAGACTGCATGACACTATTTCAAACGCTTTTATACTTTATTGTTAGTCAAGTTCTTGAAGTAATGCAAGACTGTATACTTCTTTTACTGTCTTGATAAACTCTGCCTAAGTGAAGAAAAAAAATTTTCTTTTGTTCTCCTTTTTTAATTTTTTTTATGCTTATCAATAGTATTGTATATTCTTGCAATCTTCTTTATTCAATCTTCTACTCTCTTCATACTCCGACAATACATGCATATATAGCCTTACACCACAAGAACTCATCTACGATAATACTATAAAAATAGCCTAGCACTTCAACTGACACTGATGAATAGTCACACCGATGCACGTCAACAAAGGCGATCGTTACTTTCAACTAGTCTAGCTGGAGAGAAAAATTTCAGCGCTTCTATACAATCACCACAACAGCAACAGCAACAGCAACAGCAACCAGAAATGTATTTTCAGCAGCTGCAGCAGGAGTATCATCCAATGTCTCATGAACATCCTATTTTGTGCATAAACGAAGAGAATGATAGGCAAGGTATACGGTATGCGGAACATCCTGAACCGCAACTCTTGGCTAGCTCCGTGGGCAAAGATCTAAATGGGAAGCTAATACCATCTTCGTCAACCATCTCGCTACTTTCATTGAATCAAGATATGTCTTCGAAATTTAACGAGCAACAATACCAGCAACAGCAACAACAACAGCTGTCCTTTATAATGCCAAAATCTTCACGAACAACTTCGTATTCAAATCTACAGAGACTACAACCTTACCAAAGGTCGGCTACGATGTCTCCACCAGTTCTGCAACTGTATTCACATCAACAACAGCTTCTAAGCATAGCAGCATCGCCCGATGGTGTGAGTTTACAACCATTGGAAATACCAACTGCCAATAACAATACACTACTATCAAATCCTGGAACAGTCCCCAATTCTCCAAATTTGGACCCAGTTTCTTTAGGTGGATCTCCTTCCCGGTTCTGGCTTTCTTCACAAACACCCCCAAGTTCAGCCACGTATATAATGAAGAGTAGAACAGGCCAGCAGGTGCCACTTCTTCTGCTGCTGCTGCTGCTGCTGCACTCTCAAGCACAATATGTCGTACACAAGAGTGCGGGTGGATCCATTTATGAGGCAAGAAACGGCGATGATTCTCCAGTGTTGAACCCAGTGCAAACGCCAACAGAGGATCCACCGATGACTCCGTTGTTTTTGAGCACTACAAATAATCTCAAACATGTTGATTACTTTAGTCACTACCATCCTAATCAGAGTGATTTGAAGGAAGACGTACTGGAAGAGGAGAAAGAAGAGGAAAAAGGGGAAGTAGCGAAGCAAGACGATAAATTGCACGAGGGTGAGAGATTTAGCGAGATTGTTGCCCTGGCGAGGAATATATATAGTTAGTACAGTACAGTACGTAATAGAGTAACAAACTGGAGGCGCCATTAGTATTCTAAAGAGCTTTGTTTTTGAAACATATCTCCCATTCTTTACCCCCAGATCTCTCAACGGCGACAAAGATTTTGCCGTCAAAGAAAAAAACCCAGAACAAAAATAAAGGGCAAGCAAATCACTCATTTTGCAACTACGAGGATGTCTACATACGACGGTATGTCCATAGAGTCTTGAGTCTTGAGTCTTGATAGCAATTTACTAACCTATATTTGAAGAAGAACATAACATTACACGCACACAACCCCAAGACACTCAACGACGAGGTAGAAATCATGAAACATTAAGCGGCATTATTGATTCGTTTATCCACCCTCATCAAACAAATCATGCCACCACTGCAACCTCAACTCTCGATGCTAGTTTTGCCGATTCTGCAAGCTCTCTTGAATCCTTATCTGCAGCATTAAATCAGTTGAGGACTTTGGATAATTCGGAAGTTGCCGATTCACTATTGAACATATTGGATTCCAACCCTAAACAAAAGGGAGTTAATCTGGAATTTTTGGACACATTGGAACGAGTTCCTGTTTCTCAATTATCAGACGATGAATTTTGTCCCATATGTACCAATCGGTTCAAAGAAGACAAGTACCCGTTAATTGTTAAATTACCGTGTGGTGTCAAAAATTCCAAGCACTTTTTCGATTTGGAATGTGTTGGACCTTGGTTAATGACAAATTCGACATGTCCCATGTGCAGAACCAATGTTTTAGAAGTTGAGGAGAATAGAAGGAAACGGATAGAAGAAGAGATTAGAAAAGCGCGGGAAGAGGATTCTGAAGAAGAAGCCGAAGAAGGTTGGGATGTTTACGGTTAATAAAAAAAAACAGTAGATTTATAATATTATATACAAGAGCAACAACTATAAAGCTTTCTTAAAATCATTTGATTGTAACAACTCCTTCACTTTTTGGGCAACTGGATCCTCTAATCCTTCATATGCTTGCGGTAATTCAAACTCTTCCAATTTGGCCAATTCTTCATTATAGTTCAGCCCCTCCCTCGCTATAACCGTGGCTTTCATATCAACATTGTTTAACTTGTATCTGTTGACATAACTCAACCATAAATCAACAACTTCGGGATTAGCATCGTAAGCCACCAATTGTTTGTTGTACGTTGTTCGATGGAAATTTTGCTTGGTCTTGGCTTGAGCAAATGGTGATTTAATAACGGTATATAATCTCTTCTCAGTCTTGAGGGAAGTTAATTTGGACATTGGGATACCCAAGTAATAAGCTGCTCGTAATGCAAATTCACCCATGCGAATTAAATCATCATCATTATAACCTCGTAAGTTCAATGTAGCTACCTTGTCGCCGTGTGTCTGTGGTAACCTCAAAGGTTTATACTGTAAGAGTTCAACATTGAGAGGGATTGGACGTTTGTGATTTTCGTGAATAGTGGTGTGTGAGCTTAATGTTTTGGGCGAATATGGCACTTGCTTTTGACGTAACTGTGATTGAAATTGTTGATTTTCAACTTGTTCTTGTTTGCTTTTGGAAACTAGTTCATCAGGAGTGAGAAATTGTTGAAGCAAGATACTTCTGGTAGTGAAGGATCGTATGCTACCCAGTAGCCTGTATGGTTGTAACATCTGGTATATAAACTGGTATTGATCTGGAGGAAAATTTTCAAAGCCCAAAGGTCAAAAGGTCAAAATTTTTTTTAATTTTTTTTTCCTCTCTTTCTCGTTTGATTGCAAAATTGGTAGAGAAAAATATTCACCGAGAATCAGCAGGAGGACATCACGCAACGCAATGGGGAAGACAAGCAAGGATAAACGAGATTTATACTACCGACGAGCCAAGGAAGATGGATATAGAGCACGTTCAGCGTACAAGCTACTCCAGCTAGACCAACAGTTTAACCTACTAAGCAACATCACTCGTGTCGTTGATCTTTGTGCAGCACCAGGATCGTGGTCCCAAGTGCTTAGCCATAAACTAGGGTCCAACCCAGATGCTAGAATTGTTGCTGTTGATTTACAACCAATGACTCCTATAGACCATGTGACCACGTTGCAAGCAGATATAACCCATCCCAGAACATTGCAACAGATCTTGGATTGCTTTAAAGAAGGAGATGCAGCTGGCAGTGGTGGAGGTAATGCCTTGGCGGACTTTGTATGCAGCGATGGAGCCCCAGATGTCACTGGGTTACATGACTTGGATGAATATGTGCAGCACCAACTTGTATGGTCGGCATTCCAATTAACCACGTGTATTTTGAAACCTGGTGGAGCCTTTGTGGCAAAGATTTTCCGTGGCCGTGATATCGATCTAATGTATAATCAATTGCTGAAGTTTTTCACAAAAATCTATTGCGCCAAACCTCGTAGTTCGAGAGGTACCAGTTTAGAAGCATTCATTGTATGTTTAGGATACAAGCCTATCCCCAACTGGACACCAAAATTGGATTTGAATCAACTGACAGATGAGTTTTTTGAAGGTGCTGGTATAAAGCGCAATGAGGATGTGTTTGATAATGACGAAAATGATGAGAGGTTGATTGTTGAGTTTATTGCATGTGGTGATATAGATGACATTGACTCAGATGCAACTTATTCGTTGGATCTCGATTCTGTTACATTAGACCCTGTTCAAAGGCCTACTGCACCCCCGTATAAAAAGGCCTTAGAAATGAAACGAAATGGTAAATTAGCAAGGAGATAAAGTTTGCATTATATATCTCTATCGAAATAAAATACTATATATATACGATATGCATCTCTAATTATCATTCTTCAATGGTTCTTCACCTTTCAAGACTAAAGCATCTGGTTTCAAAGTTGGAAACAACAACACTTCTCTAATAGTGTTTGAATCGGTCAAAAACATAGCCAAACGATCAATACCACAACCCCAACCAGCGGTTGGTGGTAAACCGTACTCTAAAGCATTACAGAAGGTTTCATCAACCATTTGTGCTTCATCGTCACCCTGTGCTTTTTGTCTAGCTTGTTCCTCGAATCTTGCACGTTGATCAAACGGATCGTTCAATTCGGTGTAAGCATTACAAATTTCTTTGGTTGCAACAAAGACTTCAAATCTTTCACACAATCCAGGAATGTTTCTATCCTTTTTAGCCAATGGCGACATCATTTGTGGGTGTCCAAAAATAAATGTTGGATTGATCGATGCATCCTCCAATTCACCAACTAATTTGTCCAACATTCTGGCGTTGGTCAATGGTGGTGAACATTCCAAGTTGTTGTCTTTCAAGACTTTTTTCAAAAATTCACCAGTTTCAGCAGTGTGCAATTGGTCACCAGCTGGAAACTTGACATTGTAAACTTTTTCCAATTCTTCAATCATATTAACTCTCTTCCATGGTCTTGAAAAGTCCAAGGTTAAAGTTTTGCCTTCTGGACCCTCTGGGTGGTAGGTGATTTTGTAATCACCAGTAATTTCTTTAACCATTTCTGAAAACATCAATTCGGTCATGTCCATTAAATCGTAGACATCAGCATATGCCTGATAGAATTCACATGTGGTGAACTCTGGGTTATGAGTCATATCGATACCCTCATTTCTAAATTGTCTACCAATTTCATAAACTCTATCCATACCACCTACAACCAACTCCTTCAAGAACAATTCTGGAGCAATTCTCATAAACATTTCCATATTCAAATCGTTGTGATGAGTGGTGAATGGCTTGGCAGTGGCACCACCAGCTATAACATTCAAAATTGGGGTCTCAACTTCAACGAAATCACGTTGGTCCAAAAACTTTCTGATAAATTGAATGATTTTAGATCTAACTCTAAATCTTTCTCTACTAGAATCGTTCATAATTAAGTCCAAGTAACGTTTTCTGTATCTAGCCTCTTGGTCTTTGAAACCATAATGTTCAGTAGGCAACATGTGCAAACATGGAGTTAATAATTGAACTTTTTGAGCAAATACTGATAATTCACCCTCACCACCTTTAGCAGGGGTGGTTCTTCCTGGATAACCAGTAACACCAATAATATCACCTCTTTTTAAAATGTCATGCATTTCTTCAAACGCTTCTGGTGACTCGGCATCTTGAGCTTGAGCCATGACTTGTATTTCAACTCCATCACCTTTCAAAACGTAAAACTTCAATTTGGATCCGGATTCCCTCTTGGTCATTATTCTACCAGTGACTTGAAGAGTGACATCTTTCAATGACTCTCCTCTTTTCAAGTGACTATACTCTTTGACAAAATCGGGCAATCTTTTGGTGACATCGAATTTGTGAGGATAAGGGTTAAAAGCAGATGGATCAGCATTGCTCTTTTCTCTCAACTCTTCAATTTGACGAGATCTGATCTCGTGGAATTGGTTAGGGTTCAAATCAGCAAATTCATTCTTCTTTTTAGATGACTTTGCTTGAGGAGCTGGTGCTTTTTGAGCTTTTTTAGCTTCAATAGCTCTTTGTTTTTGTCTTTTTTTCAACTCCGTTTTGGAGACTTGTTCACCAGTGACATCATCTAAGTATGTCTTTTGCACTTGTTCAGCAACTTTATCAACTTCAGACATGGTTTTTGAATCTTAATTAATGGTGAGTCAAAATGATGTGAAAATTAGCAGATTAAATTTTTTTTTTTCTTCTTCTTCTTCTTTCATTCAAAACTTTCCATCAATGAAAAAAAAATTTTTTTCAAGAGCTCTTGATAAGAGCCCCCATGCCTATACACCACAATATGCCAAATAAATATACTCCAGCTACTGTTGATACAGTCACTATATCGTCCTCGGTATTGTTATCATTACTCAGACATACATCAGAACATTATCCAGCTATTTTTTCTGGTGCCTTGTTGGGTTTTGAAGATGAAAAGACTGTTGATATCACTCATATTTTTCCATTCCCATACCCAGATCAATACGAAGGAGGCTCTTTCAAGTCCAAAAGTGGTAGTCAATACCAAAAAGACTTGTTAGAAAACTACAAAAAATTGGGATATGGTGTTGAGTTTCAAGGTTGGTTTCAATCTACCATGTCTGGTAATTTTGTCACAAGTCAATTGGTTGAAGCTGTAGCCCAACAACAATTACAAAATCCAAACATCTTTATCTTGATCCACGACATGTCTAGCATTGGTCAAGAAATAAATTTGAAAGCACTCAGGTTATCAACGGGCTTTATGAGCGCGTATGTTGATGGTAAATGGAAATCCAAGGATTTAGAAAAAAACAAGATCTCATATTTGAACATATTCGATGAATTGGAACTTGATGTACAGAAGCAAGCGTTAGTTGACTTGTACTTAGCATCAGCTAAGCCAGCATCTATATCTGAATCTGACTATAACGTCGTCAACTTGTTATCTAATTCCAACTCAACTGCTCAGTTGTTGGAATCCTTATATGGACAAGTGGACTCGTTTAATTATGACCAAAATAACTTCAACTACTATCAAAGGCAATATTCAAAAGAACAGAGCAAGATTCAACAATGGAAACAACAAAGAAAGTATGAAAACTTGGAAAGAGCTAAAAATGGAGAGAAGGAGTTGGAAACTGATGAATGGAAGTCACAATTTAGGTTACCAGCTGAACCATCAAGACTTAACAACATGCTTTACAGTCATTCTATTGATGTATTGGCCGATGATATTTTAAAGAAATGTGATGAAAAGTTGCAAAAGAGTTTTGCTATAAATAGAAAGTTGACTTCTTAAGTGTGTGTATTATGCTAAACAAATTGGTACATTAGAGGGAAGCTACTTAGATGTAGACAGTGTAGACTGATTTATTCATTCGGTATATCGGCCATTAGTTAACATTTACCTCTGATCTATTGGAACTGTATATAACCCATTTGTTTCCTTTTGTTCTATCTGATTTCTAATTTCTTTCTTTTTTATTTTTTTCTTTTTCTGACTCAGAATTAACCTGGAGGATTATTTTCTTTCTCTTGCAGCATAAGAGAGAAAACTACCCCCCATCTTTTCAACATACACTTACCATACCCGCCACTAGCCAATAGAAATAACACACTTTTAAATGAAATGGGTCCAAAATGTTTCTTACCAGATAAAGTCATTTTTATCTCAGCATATATCAAACACTAGCCTACGAGTGGCTGCGTTTGCAGTTGCCTTGTGTTCTTGTCTTGTATCTGGATCAATCTTACTATTCACCTTGTTTGGTCCATCTTTTCATGATGTACTTGGACTTTCATATCTCGAAATCAACTGGATTGCTTCCTTATCGGCAGGTGGAATGTACTTATGTTTGCCTGCCTTGGGCTACTTGTCTGACTGCTACGGGCCCTCAATTTTGTCATTTTTATCTGTATGGTTTTTCGTGCCTAGTTATGCCTTCAATAGCTACTTGGTAAAAAGTGGCTGCAACAAATTGGCATTATATTGTTGCACATTCTGCTTGATTGGGTTAGCCACTTCATCGTTGTATTTTTCAAGTTTGTTGACCTGTGCAAAGATTTTTCCCAAACATAAAGGATTGGCTATATCTTTACCCGTGACTTGTTATGGTCTAAGTGCATTAATTGGCTCGCAATTGCTCAAGTTGAAGTACTTTAGGATGATTTATCAGTTGAATCTGGAGATGTTGGATTTGGTAAAGGTTTTCAGCTTTTTCGCCTGGTTATACTTGATTATTGGAGTGCTAAGTTTCATATCCAGCTCCATTGTTCTTGTAGAACAAGACGTTATATTTGATTTAGAAGAGACTGACGTCGATGATAATACACCTTTACTAAATAATGACTTGACTCCCCAAAGGTCCACAAGATCCATTGACCCTCCAAACCACAAGAAAAGGTTCAAGCTTTTCTTGAAGGATTTATCCTCATGGGTGCTCCTAATGTCACTTGTGATGAATATTGGTCCAATGGAGAGTTATCAAAACAATTTAAGCTCCATTGATGCCATTTTGGAGCCGGTCAAGTCAGAGTCTAGCCTCTCAGATAAAGTAAGTGTATTAGCCACCTCATCTACCATAGCTAGGCTTGTATTTGGTGGATTGAGTGACTTGTTGGAAGTAAAGGGATACAGTTCGATACCTTTATTAATAGCTACGGTATTGTGTGGTATTGGGGGCCAATGGTTTAACAATGTTGTACTCAATGGTATATCATATGGAGGTATGTTTACTATTTACCCCACTATAGTAGCATCCGTGTGGGGGATTGATATTATGGGTTCCACATGGGGCTCTTTTATGGTTGCACCAGCAATCGGGTCAATTATGTTTTCCTTGTTTTATGGAAAAGTGGCTGATGCCGGTCAAAATGGTAACGACGCGGAGAGATTGCAGGTCTACTTCAAAACTACATCTTTCTCCTTATTGGTTAGTTGTATATTGGTATTGACAGCTTATAGAATATGGCGCAAAAGGGGCCAGTCATGTTGAATAGATCATCATAGACAAACAATTTTTTTTTCACCTCAACTTGAAAATAGGTCTAGGCCATTTGACGATAAATCAAAGCCTAGATTGTAACTGAAGCCAAGCTTCATATCCTCGGCAAACCTGTTAAACTTTTTCGTCTTCTCAATCCACGCGCTAGTAACAGTTTCTTCAGTTTCAATCATCTTTAATTGGGACCACAAATTCTGCCTACTCATTTCAGCAATTAGACCTTCGTCACTGAAGTCAAATAGTTTACCAGTTTTGGTTAATTGGTACACATCAAGCTTTTGACTAAATTTTTGCAACACTTCAAGTGGTAACTTGATTGCAGCCTCTTTGACAGCTTGGGTGTCATTGGCTGATAACAAGTATTGAAATTGATCGCACAACTTTATCGTAATCATATGCATCCCTCTCAACACTAGTGAGTACCTGTATTTTTTTGCTAGTTCTCCAAGTTTGATAGCCTGAGCATGCGTGTATATTTTCAATTGGTTCTCTAACTTGTAGAGAATCTCATGCTCAATACTCTTTTCACCATTGTCTGAAGTGGATGACTTTAAATGCATATAGCATTTCAACCTCAATCTGATGCCAGTAAAGACCATTAAATTAAAGTGCAAATAAAACTCAGTAAATTTGGCCAGGAGCAACATATTGAAACTTGAATTGGCATTCAGAAAGATATATGTATTTAAATCACCCAAATCCTGCAACAATATTGTCATTGTTTTAAGAAAGTATTTTGACAGCAAAAGGTGGTTAGACTGGCTTTCGTAATAGAGATGTAGGCAATAACATGTGTACGCTATGAATGGTTTCATTTCCATGTAAACCTGCATCAGAAAAACGTCCATAAACCCGGCAAGGGGTTGGTTGAACAATGGCTTTACATTTCCAAATGCTTTGGTTAATGTCAACTCCAACCCCTCCACCACTTTAATCACCTGATCTACTTGGAAGATATCACTTGCAATCAAATGATAATCTGCCAACTTTCTGCACGTCAAGTACACTTCGTGAGATCGATGAAATGAGTCAACAATGTCTTTCTCCATCTTGAGATCAAAGCAATTTACTGCCTCGATCAGAAATTCAGGTAAGGGGCAATCATATGTGAGAACGTCTGTTGATAATGTGGTTCCAAAAATTCCTGAACAAGCGATATCGACTCGAACGACAAAATGCCATATTTTACGACGTAGATTTTGCATCTTCGGGGTCTGGTCTTTGAAGCAAGCTGGATCTCTGTTCAATCCAAGAGCGTAGCAAAGCTGAATAATAGGTCCCAACTTGACTTGTGCGGTACTTCCCGTGAAAAATGCTTCTGGTGCAATAATCACATAGGATCTATACATTAGCCCTGCTTGTACAACAGTCAAGCTCTGTCGATAGGTTAAGTCAAACTCTTTTAATATGGTCTCTGCTGCTCTAACCGCATCATAAGTCACCAGGTACTGGCTTAGCAGTGATAGGCTGTTCCCATGCAAGTCCCATAGAGACAAATATGTTGACCTTAGCACAATTAATAGTATTGCCAATATGGCCAAATCGTCAGATGAATCGACATTTGGGAAGGTATTGATGTAGTTGTCATTTATTTGCGGTCCCAAAATTCTACTCAATGCGGACCTAAACTCTTGCTCATCTATAATTGGCATGAATGGGTATAGTGCTTGAAAGTAAATGTCAAGGAGTTTTTTACTTACCCATGCTGGTGGTATTAAGCTAAAGTAACAAGCAATGGGGTCTCTCAAGTCCACCTCGGGTGGAATAAATTGCAATCCATAGTGATTCAAGGCAATCTTTCTTTTCAATTCTTCGATATTTGTAGTTTCTTCTCCTTGAAATGGAATATAATAGTCACCAAGCATCATTCGAGCCTTCTCCTTAATCTCTCTTGTTCTAATATCATTGAGCTCACAAAGCAAAATAGACGACGTAAGCAAGTGTCCATCTTTCTCTCCATCTCGTGCCAAAAGATTATACAACAACTTTGATCCCCCTTCACGCCTCATCAAAAGCATATATGGAAACGGCCTATCTGACAACAATAATGGCTTTCCGTCGGTAAAGCTGTAGTTAAAGTTGGTTTGACCAGGTGTTGGGGTAGTAGCCGACCTTGGCCACGTGGTGGGGGGAATCGAGCTTGATCTGTTCCAATTAGATAGACGTTCAGTCTTTAGTTGATTCTCTAATTCTTGTACTCTTTGCTTGAGGAAATTGACTTCGCTTAAATTGGGGTCGTTTTGCGCCTCGCTTTGGTACAAGTCGGCCGCTTGGTCTGTATTTATGCTACCTAAGGATTGAGGACTTGTTGAAGACCCCGGTGTTACATAGTTGGATGCCCTTCTTCCTACCCAAGACTCGTTCTCTGATTTTATTGGCGGTATTTCAACAATTGAGATCGAATTGCTTGCACCTTGTCTTGATCTCGATTTCGAGGCATCTTTTGACTCCATTGCCAATGTATACAGGCAATCCCGTTTTAATCGGTGACATGTCTTACAAGGCTGTTCTCTGTCGCACTTGATCTTTCTTCGGCGACATCTGTCGCAACTCAACACTTTTCTATTTCGTGTCTGCATTAAGTAGTTTGGAAGAGTACTCATAGGAAAGAGAAAAACTGAAGAAAATTAACTTGATATATGTGCGGGAGGTGTTTTTTGTGAAGAATTTTCCTTTTTTGCCTACCGGAGTTAAACATTTTAGTAGGAGGGAGAAATATCACTAGCTAAGGCCAAGCCAACACTGGCTTTGGAAAGAGGGGGGGGGCACCTGCGCCACAATAACAGCCAAAATTACCATCTACACAGCTGTTCAAAATCCGTTCTCCCGCATAATGCAACACAAGTGTACTTTCGGAGTATAATCATTCTTTTGCGGAGATTAACTGCTGTTGTACAAACTATCTCCGCAGAGATAAATTACGTCAACATAAAATACGACAAAGCTAGTGGGATACATGAAAACGGAAATACACAGGTCTACATAGTAATCACATGCAAATAACGTATACTATTGAATTGGTTAGACTATATAGAAGTGATTAGCACCTACTATCGAACCCTCTCAATTTCGCTTGTTGATTCTTGACAATTAACACTCCATCTCGCACCAAGGTATCAACTACGATGCCTAAATTTTCGGGAAGACACACCCATTCGGTTGTTAACAAACTATTGAAAAAATTACTCAGAGATCTGATTATATCCCTTACTTGGTCTTTATTATTAACCGATCCTGATGTGCGATCTGATATTGCAAGGTATTTAATTAGAACTTTTTTCAAGTAACTGGAAAGAGTCCGCTGTAGTTCCAACGACTCGGCCCATTTCGAAGGCAATGGTGAAAGGAATTCTCGATCTATTGCTAAGCTCAATTCTTTAATCTGCTCTAATCGTGTAGCTCTCTGTTTCTTCAATTCATCTATATTCCCCGTGAAATCAAATTCGGCCTTTTTGCTTTCCTCACAAGGTTGTGCGATCTCCTTCTGCTTCTCTTGAATCATTTCCTCAAGAATTACTGAGGTTGCAGCTGTTGCAATTGTATCATTCTTTTCTGGTGTGTAAGGAATGCTGCCGTAGGAATCATATAAAGCTATGATATGCTTCTCGATGGAGACAGACTCGATTTTGTCAAACGACTCTATAGCTTTCTCTGCTTGTTTGGTATACTCTTGAATGCGTTTAAGGTCTTTAATTAAGCGACTAAGGTATGCCTCATCTAAGTCATTTTTCAGTGGCGGTTGATTCAATACCTGGATGAGTTTATCCATCAGTTAGTGGGCACCATTCGGTTGATCAAATTCGGATAAAAAAAGACCAAAAAAAAAATAAAAAAAATTTTGAACTTTGAAAGTTGAAAATTTACAAATCTGCAAAGTCAAAGTTACCTTCCAAAGACTACTCAATACACAACATGTCGACTATATCACCCTCAGCGCTTCAGAATCTTGATCCAGAAAGCAGAAAAGAGATGATGCAATTCGTCGAAGCTGAACAATCAAAGTCAAAAGTTCAATCATCGATACATAGCTTCACTGATATGTGTTTTAAGAAATGCAACAAAGATAAGCCAATAACATCTTCAACTTTGGATGCAAACGAAGAGCAGTGTTTGGTAAACTGTTTGAATAGGTTTTTGGATACAAACATCAAAGTTGTTGAAGCCTTACAAGGTAGATAAGTTGTTTTGGTTCCATTCAGATAGATCTTTGACTAATTAATCTTGTTTATAGAGTCCTGTATATCTTCAAATTCAGACAATTTATCACAGAAAATAGATAATTGCTTCAATGAGGACATATTTCTTTGGATGTCCTCAGACAAGCCTTTGATGTTGTATGTTTCAACTCTCTTTCGTAGTATATAATATGCCCCCATTAGATCGTAGATAAAAGTGTAAACCAAAGGCGACTCGAGTTGTATAATAGCATTCTCCACTTCTAATGCATGCTGGATAATTGACGGCAGTTGCTCCAAGATACCGACATTCGTAATGATTTGATTCAAAGTGTAAAAGATTTTAGTTATACTTACTAGCACGGTGATTCCAATGTGACTAATACACACGCTTAATTGGTCTAGTAGAAAGGACGCTAGCTTTGGGTAGCTAACCACATGACTTATGGAGGATAGAATCGTGGCAATAGTTTCAATGAAGTTCAAATCAGTGCCAAATTCGCTATCGAGTCTGTAGATACATGGATATGCCACAGATAGTAACAGAAACGAGTCAGTCTCTGGTGTTATGCTGGGTATGTGGTTCAAACATTTTGCCAAGTTTTGTTGCAACGGTTCAATCAAGTTCCTTATAGAAGGTGTGTCTTGTATTTGCAAGTGCTCTAGCAATTTGCATGCTTGGATCTTAGCCGGGATATCGAACTGTAAGGTGTCAATGATTAGCAAGAGAGTCAACTTGCATATCTCCTTATCTTGATTGTTTGTGACGTCTATCAAAAACCATGCCTGCGCTAGTGTAGATGCATCAAATTTCTGATCTTGGAAAGAGGGTCGAGGTTTCAAAGCCAGTTGTTTGCCTCGGCCCCAATGTGCCACTTTTTCAATATTTTTCAACCGCGGACAAAAGTCGTCCTGAATGAATGGATAAAGATACTGATCAATGTCCTTGGTTTGTACAATGGCTTCGACTATCAGTGCATTGGCCTCTGAACACCAAGCTAAGTTTGGATTTGCGTGTAAAGCTATTGCTCGCACAACATCCAAATTCCAATATGACGAGTCCTCTAGAGCTCTAAGATCATGTTGGTACTTTTCCGGGGACTGTGGGATATTTTTCAAACTCTTGAGGATTCCTTCAAGGCCAATTTCCGCAGCAGTTGTTGGTATCTCTTCAATCTTCATGTTGTGGAGCCAGAAGGTGTATTGATGGGGGAAACTTTGAAATAAAAAGAAAAAAAAAATCAATATCAAACCAAATTAGATCCCACCTTTGTAAATGAGGAACATCATTCAATTGTCCAAAGAAGTCAAAAATGCACTCAATCTTAGAAAACCTGTAGTTTCACTCGAGTCAACTATAATCTCACATGGTCTTCCTTACCCGAAAAATCTTGAAATGGCTAGATCTGTCGAAGAGATTTTACGTGATCACAAGGTAACGCCAGCTACTTGTGCATTCATAAATGGTATACCTCATGTAGGGTTATCAGTATCGCAGATCCAGAAATTTGCTGAATCACCTCGCCACTCAATTACAAAAGTCTCACGCCGTGATATAGGTTATGTTATGGCCAACAAATTAAATGGTGGCACAACAATTGCCCTGACTATGATTTTATCCCACTTGGCAGGGATTAAGTTTTTTGCCACTGGTGGTTTAGGTGGAGTGCATCGTGACGTACCAGGAAACTTTTCCATGGATGTTTCTGCTGATTTGACCGAATTGGGACGTACTCCAGTCAGTGTTATATGTGCAGGGCCTAAATCGATTTTAGATATTGAAAAGACATTGGAATTCTTGGAAACTCAAGGGGTATTTGTTGGCACATACAACGAAGATGGGAAGCCAGCTGAAGACTTGAAGTTGCCAGGCTTTTACTGTCGAGAATCTTTAGCTGCATCGCCATTTGGATTTGATAGCTTTGCAGGTGCTGCTTCCATTGTCCATAATCAAAATTTGATGGACTTGCAATCGGGAAATGTATTTTGCATTCCACCGCCAAAAGCTACAGCATTAGATTCGAACTTTATCAATGAAATAATTGATAAAGCGAACAGGAAAGCTAGAGTCGAGGGTATTTCCGGTAAACAGTTGACTCCCTTCTTGCTTAGCGAGATTGCCCATGCGACAAAAGGGAAATCTGTTGATTGTAATATAAGCCTTGTCAAGAACAATGCGAGAGCTGCAGCTCAGATAGCAAATGAGTATTACAAATTGGTATGTTAATGAAGTTTCTTTTCATAAGACGAAGGTACTGACCACATGTGTAGGAGAGTTTGACCCCAACGGCATTGGTCAGTGGCAATGAGGATACAGCTTCTGAAAAGGGTAGAAGTAATCAATCAGAGTCAGACAGAGCTGTGCAAGGCAGTAATCCCATAAGGTTATTAGTTGTCGGTTCAGTTGCTTTAGATACCATAAGTACGATATCAACCAAACCAAAGCTTAAAGACTCAAACATTGGTAAAATTACAAACTCTATTGGAGGGGTTGGCTATAATCTAGCTCTAGCTAGCAGCTACGTCTCTGAGAATACCAGGCTTATCTCTCGCGTGGGGACTGATTTTGCTGGTGACACACTAATCCACCAAATTGAAAAAGAAGGTATTGTAAACCTGACATTTACAAGAGGTTTAGGAAACAGTGCTCAATATTCATGTGTACATGATGATAAAGGCGATTTGATTGTAGCGTGTGCAGACATGTCCATTATAGAAGAGCCGGGGTTTCTGGAACAAGTCATTGATGAAATTACTCATCAAAAACCTAACTTTGTTCTTATGGACTGTAATTTGTCATCAGATGCGATGAGCAGTATAGTTGAGCATTTCCAGGGCCAAAAAAATGGAGCGCCTGGCTTTATTATTGAGCCGACATCATATATCAAGGCCCAACGATTATCGCAAGTAAATTCAGCAGTTTTTCCCCATAATAAAATTAAATTGATTACACCGACAGTTGAAGAGTTAAACACAGTCTATGAATCATTGGAGAAAACTTATAAACTTGATCTTGAAAAATGGTTTCCTATCCTTGATGCCATGAACATCAATGGTGCAATGAGGGATAAGTTGATGAAACTTGATTCAAAGTTGTGTGCAAGGGGCGTTTTCCAACAATGTTTCCACCTTTTACCATTTTATCAAAATATATTGGTCAAATTGGGTGACAAGGGGATCTTGATGGTTAGTTTAGTTACTAATCATACTGATTTGAAAAGTATACCAACAACGTCAAAGTACAGACCTACTGCAACAGTAGTTAATGATGCGGATAGCAAGTTGGGAGTCGTAGTGGAATACTTTGATGTTCCTATAGAGAATCAGAATTTGTCAGTGGTGAATGTGACTGGTGCCGGAGATACTATGGTGGGATATTTGGCTGCAAAATTGGCTAATCTCAACAATGAGGAAAACTGGTTGAATAGTGAGGTTAGATCGTGTGAACAGGTTTGGACCAAGTGGGAGAGTATACACAAGGCGCAATTGGCTAGTGGATTAACCTTGATGAGTGAAAAGTCGGTTAGTGAAAAGATATCAAGTTTATAAGTTCCTGCAATTGGTGTTGGGCATAACTGAGGTACAACAAAGCTTTACATTGAACGGTGAGAATCCCCATTGCACAATATGTAGACTGGTTTAGTAGGTTTTAACAATTACATTCTCTGAATATTGTCTGCGCGAATTTTTAGGTAGCATCGGCTCAAAAAATAGTTCCTCTTTCTCTCATTGCCCCGGTTATTACCAATTCAAATGCGCAACTTTTTCTTTCTTATTGATCACCTGCTTTTTCCCAGAATAATAAAGCCTTTCGTAACCACGTTAACACACACATACAATTAGATCAAAATGTTTAGAACAATACTTAGAACCAAACCGGTGAGATATGTGCCTGCACTAGCCGTGTCGGCTTATGCAATCCATTACCAATTGCAGCAATTTCATCATCAACAGCAACATATCATTAATTTAGATTCGCAACAAGACAGCAATGCCGTTGTGGGTATTGCTGGCCTGGAAGTGCGTAAGCCATTTGCTACATACACCGATCAGATCGACGTTGATAATTCTATATCGTCTTTCCCCACCGTGATCTCCAAAGCTGAGTATTCTTCAGAGCCATTTGAATTGGTGGGGCACGGTGTTCGGTCAGTGACGTTTATTGGGTTTAAAGTGTATGGAATTGGCATTTATATTGCTCAGCAAGATATACCTAAGACCATCAAGATTTTAAAAGATTTCTCCATCAATAACCCAGTATTGCCTGATGATGACAGTTTAGTTGGAGTAGCCAAGGCCATCATCGATAACCCATCAGAATCCGACCAAGTTGCCTATGACATGTTGGATAACGGAGTCCGGTTCTTGGCTAGGTTATCACCAGTAAGAAACACTGATTTCAACCATATGAAGGATGGATTAATCAAAAGTATCTTGTCGGGCCATCAAGATAAAGATACAAAGCAACAATTGAATGAAGGATTGGATGAGTTGCGTCAAATTTTCACAAAAGTTAGAGGATCAGTACCCAAGAATGATATATTGGTATTGGAGATGTTGCACAATGGCGGGTTGGGGTTGAGTTATGTCAATCAAAAGCTGGGTGAAGTGAAGCCAATGGGAATTGTGACGAACCCATTGATTGGTAAGACTTTGATGTGGAAATACCTTAGTTCGACTAAACCTTTGAGTGAATCTTTGAGAGAAAGCTGTACTACTGGATTTGGAGCAATTTTGGACCATTATGGAAGTGGGAAAAGATAAATGGAAAAGCCCTTCGTTTGTAGTACGGGTGTTTCTCGCATTTTGACTGATTTTTTGATTGGCTTTAACTTTTATTTTGGATTGAGTTATATATGTGACAACTATACGAGCCTGCTCGGGAAAAAGACACAGACAATTGAATAAGAGCTTTATACCTCTTTGCACCTAGACTCTTATGTTCTACAAACTATCACCTCTCTATTCCCTGTAATTAGTATTAGTAATTGTCCCTAAAAACCTAAATTATATAAAATAAACCTCAAAGAAAAAAGACCAACAAATAGCCGGTAGTTTTCTGTTGTTGTTTCTGCTGTTGGACAACTCTACATAATAATAGATTCTTGTTCAACATTGGCTGAAATAGATTTGTGTGGTAAAACTTTAGCACCATTGACGTAAATTTCATTCTTAACTTCAACATCATCACCCAAAACAGTGACACCATCAGTTCTAGCCCATTTTCCGATTCTCGAGTTCCATCCAACAATGGTGGAGTTAACCCAAGCATGGTCATTGACAGAGGAATTGGCCAAAAGTACTGATCTCTTGATTCTGGCACCTTCACCAACAACGACATTTGGACCAATGACAACGTTGGGTCCAATCAATGCACTTGGGTGGATTTTGGCAGTTGGGTCAATCAAAACATTACCACCATTTACAAATTTCTCATTGGATAATCTTTCTGGGTGTTTTTTGGATAATGAAGTCAAGTATAAGCAAGTACCACTAAGGAAATCCTTTGGTTGACCAACATCCATCCAAAAGCCTTCTAAATCAAAGGAGTATAATTGTTTCTGTTCAACCAAGATTGGGAAAGTTTCCTTTTCAATTGAAGTTGGTTTCATGTCAATCAAATCAATGACTGATGGGTTTAAAATGTACAAACCGGCATTAATTCTGTTACCAACAAATTCAACTGGTTTTTCAACGAATCTGTCAATCAAGTTTGGTGTGTCTCTGTCGTGAACAATAACACCATATTTACTTGGTTCATCAACTTTAGTAGCAACAATAGTACCTGCAGCACCATGAGCTTTGTGGAAATCAGCTAACTCCTTGAATGGGTATTCACAAATGACATCACTGTTTAAAACAAAGAATGGAGAATTGTCCTTTTTCAAGACTTTTTCAGCCAACTTCAATGGACCAGCAGTTCCCAAAGGTTCTTCTTCAACACTAAAGGTGATTGATACACCGTATTCTTCTTCGTATTTCTTTAAAGTGGAAACCATAACTTCTGGTCTGTAGTTGACAGCAAGAACGATATCAGTGACACCAGCAGCAGCCAAAGCTTCAATTTGATGCAAAATCATGGGTCTGTTACCAAATTCAACCAATGGTTTTGGTAAAGTTAAAGTCAATGGTCTCAATCTAGTACCATAACCTCCGACTAAAATCAATCCTTTCATAGTAATTATAGATGTGTGCGTAAGTAGAAGTGTAAAAGTGTAGCTAAAGCTTTAAGTGGATAAAGTGAGTGAAATGTATTAAGATGATATGTTTTAATACGTTTATAGTAGTACCTTCAATAAGTAAGTAGTTTCCAACTGATAGAGGTCAAAGAGGGAAAAAGAAGAAGAAAAGGAAGAAAGGAAGTAGAAAAAAATTTTATAGAATATGAAATCTCCTCTGGTGGTATATTTATATTCGTTGTTGAAGAAAAAAAAAAAAAACAAAAAAAAAGGATTTCAGGGGACAAAATTAATAAGAGAAAAATAAAAAATAAAAAAACACGTACAAACAAAATACAATAATAAAGGAAAAAAAACTAAAACTAAAATCATTTTACGTGTGTGTGAGACAGAAATTAAAGTGGCAGAGAAAAAAAAAAAAAAAGAAGCACACGTTGATGGTTGAATTAGACTGCTAACAGTAGTAGTAATAGTAGTAGTAATAGTAGTAGTGTTGGTTATTTATATACAGTAGACACTTAAATACATCATCAGCATCATACACACTTCACTGTAAGGACTTTTGATGTATTTCCTATCCATACCCAGCTTCAGCTGCTAATATGTTTTCTTTCAATACTCTTCCTACAAATAACGTGTTGTATTGTTCGTATTGTTTATTTATATTTATTTATTTTTGGGTTTGTGTGTGGTAAAAGGTAGTGTACTATTGCTTGATTTGAGGTAGTGCACTAAAAATACTGCACATTATTTATAAACTGCCAGCATTTATATATTTATGCATTACAATGGGGCGTTAAAATTCTTGTGGCTTTGTTTTTGTTGCAAAATACAAATGTGATACGTGTCATCTTAATACTAGAAAATAGCACAACTACACAAGCCATGTGGCTAACACATGTGTTTGTTTATCCCAGCAACTACTTATACCACGGGGTTGAACTGATATCAAAGGTAAACCACATGTTCGATACCACTACTATTTGGCAGAAGCATTCAATTTTGGTTACGTAGGAAAGAAAAGAAAAAAAAGAAATTAAAATACCATCAAACGTCACACGTTTCATGTGATCGACCCCCCTCACCTCCCTCATCTCCCCTTCATTCCTTCACCCCGCCCTATCACCGACTACTATTTTTACGTATCCCTTTGTTTACTCTATTTCAATTTACGCCTGGTGCTCTCCCAACCTTAAGTAAAGTGATGTCCTCTTCGGAAGTTTTCTTGTCTTGCAACCCATATTCACTCCTAAAGTGGAGAATAGTCACAAAAATTTCCCCTTTTTTGTTGCGTATAAACGATCGCATACTCAAACATATCTTTCCAGTTGTTCTCCACTTACTCTTACAAATTTACACTCAGCTGGTACAGTTTTCCTCTTTTCGTATACATGCTGGTGAAAGCTCGTGTTTGCACAAAAAGTGGTATACTGCATACAATAACTTTAAAAAAGAAAGAAAAAATTAATCCGATTTAAAATTTTGTTTTGTCTTTTTTCCGTAAATCTAGCAAGAATTTTCGATTGTAAAGTTACCTTGAAGGATATTGTTTTATGTTCATAATTGACCTCTAATACTTTTAGCAGTTGTTAGTAGCAACTCAGAGAGACACTAGATTTATGTAATTGGATGAACTCAAACGCTGCAAGGTCTAATTTCTTTTGACGCGTGAGGAAGTAATAATAAGATTTTAGGCTCATAACCAATAAAACTTTCCCAGTTTTAAACCCAAACGCTTCCCTCCCTAATGATCATCAACCATTCATATCGTGTTTCAATTTTTCAACAATATGTGATCTACAGAACTTCTTACTAACGTAACAGCGGTTTTCTCTCTTTGTGTTTTTGGCACACAAATACGTCTTAATAAGCAAAAATTGTATCAACTTTTGGATGTTTTAGGACGTGTTTTGTGGATTTTTCTTTCAGCCTTGAAGAATTTAGTTTGAAACAAAACTATAATTCAGTTTTAGGAGCAATGAACTCCGATCTCGATTGTCGATATGATGTTATTGTGGACTTGTATTGTCGTAACTTATACGTGACACGACACAAATAGGATCCAATATACAGATTCTTCATTTGGTGTTTTCAACATTCCCATTATATATCCAAACATATTCTATTTATTGTCACGGTACTAGAAGTAGTTGAGCTTGAGCTTTTAAAACCTATGCAATGCGTTACAAGTGGTAGAATACATTGTGTGTCCCGTTTATAAGTGCTCAATGTACTTCGAGATAAATGATATATATTTTCTACAACTCGTTCATTCTGTCCCAAGAGGGAATGAAAGTTCTATATTTTAGTTAATTAATAGTATAAAAAGAGCAGCACAAAAAGCCTAAACCGTGAAGGTACGCAGCCTGACTTACCATCTCATTTCCAGGGCTAAACAAGCGCCTACCTTCTTACGGATATCTTCTAACGCTCCCTACGTAGCCAGATCTTCTACGAATACCTTACTTCAATCATCTTTACTAATTACTCAATATGGTACGTTGTCCTGCCACGTGACTTGTCTCAGCAATAGGTATGCTTCTACTACTTACTAGCTGTATAGCATCATTTAGTTATAACACATAATACAGGCACTCAGTATGAGATATATTTGGTCATGCTTTTCTTTTCCAAAAATGTTACCAAGTTGTCTTGACAAAAAGTGAATCTAAAAAGATAACATATGAAAAAGTGAGAAGACAATTGAAGGGAAGATATTATTACACAAAATTCAAGAGCTCAACTTTTTCAAACAGACTTACAGAAGCGTAATAGATTATATGTGTATACAAACCGTTAAAGTTGGGCTTTCAGTTTATATGTTAGCTGTTAATTGTGTTTTCTCTTTGTATCATCTATGTAGTTTTTGTATAAATTTATAGACAATTAATACCAAAACCAAAAAATATAAATAGCAGTAAACATTCCACATCTTTTCTCAAACACATGACTTGAGCAAGATTATATGTTTAGGTGATATAAGAAATGCAAATTTGACTCCCAAATTACATGATCCATGTTATTCATTCGATTGGAAATATGATACTTGACTATTTTAGAGGCAACAATCATCATCAGAAACAAGGAATTGAAAAGTGGATGGTTTGTTTTGTATTTGGAATAGTCCACTAGTTACCGCTTTTATCCAATTAGCTATTTTGAACTATCAGATCACCGGTATCAAGGATTATTGTGATCCTAATAACAAGCAAATGTTCTTTTGTTACGATACAAATACATACTACAACGCCTCCATTACATGGGGGAGTAATTGGACCAAAGAGAGTGTTTGGGGGGTTTGTACCCTGTCTTAAAGTATTGTTTCCTCATTGGCTTCCTTGGTGGTTTAGTTTGTGTGGCTATAAAGAAGTTGGCGCCAAGAAATCGTATCAAGTACTTTGAACCTGCTGTATTCTTGGGTGGGTTTACTAGTTGGGCTCCAGGGAATTTATCTTATAGTACTGGTGGTGTGTACTTGGGCTACGCAATGATGCACCATGTGAAACACAAGTACGAAGCTTGGTGGCAAAAGTACAGCTATCTTTTAGGGTCTGGTATTGATGCCGGTATTGCCTTTTCTTCCATCATCATTTACTTTGCAGTGCAATACCATGAAATAGATCTCAACTGGTGGGGAAACTCGGTAGCCACTGCAGGATTGGATTATGAAATGAGAACTTCTGGGTCAAGGTTGGATGTGGCCGATGCACCGGGTGGCTATTTTGGACCCAGAAAAGGTAATTACCCTTGAGATTCCAATATACGTCATGCGCTTTCTGTTTTGGCTACCGATTTTATAGTGTATTTAATAAATGAAATGGATTTACTTCTGTCCAAAACTAAGCCAAAATATGTAGTGGAGGAGAGAAAAAGTGAAAACAATCGAAAAGGTATTCAAAAAATGGTGGAAATTAATTAGAACGAGACTGCGAAGAAGTGAATATTCTTATGTATTAGAAAAAGCTTGAATTTTTCAACTGGAGAGGAATTGATGGTTGCAAAATTTCAATCTCACGTGCCACTATAACCAGAATCCCTTCCCTATATAATCTAATTGAAAAAATTTTGGACCCCGATGGCGTATTGGACTCCTATGTTGAGCCATATTGACAGTTTCAAGAGATTTTCGCTCTTGCTAAAAATTGTCGGGTTCGATTCGCCATGAAACGGAAAGGGGACCAAAAACGCTAAAAAGTTTTACGTGGATTAACTAATAATTTATATTATGATGAATTAAAATGGATGAGTGAACAATCTCTGAATGTAATTTATGTCAAACGATATAATTACGTGGATTAAAAAATCCTGCCTTCCTACTGATGTATAAATTGATTTATTTTTAAAAAGAGGGAAAGGGGTTATTATTTTTGCCCGATGTAACCAAGACAAACATATGGCACCCACTGGAAAGACTGAGAAACAATGCGCCATTTATGTGGATCAGTGAAGCCGCCTACTCCGCAAGTTGCTTATATCATCTTCTATTTTATGTGCTTTATTATACAAAATCTATATCAATCACCATGTTTAGCTTTCCTCCTTCGACTTCTCTCCAATTTCGATATTTTCTGCAAATCATCCTCACTTGGCTCATAAATATGCCAAATTGTGTAATGCGGCAACCCACCAACGCGGAACCCCATCTTTTTCGCCATTTTCCCAAACGCCTCAGTTTCGGCATGATTCAAGAATGTAAACGCTGGGAAATGAACTCCTTGGCGAAAGATCTTAGCTCTCGCCAAAATGGATACTCCTCCTACTCCATCCAAATCAATCACATCACGGGGGTTACCATTGGCATCACGAATGTACGCCAAGTGGGCACGCCATGTGGGGTACTCGGCATATCCTTCGACAATGACATCGTCTTCAGCCAAAGTCTTTGCAAGATCCAAAGCTGCGTCTGACTCGATCCACGAGTTCAAGTCGTAAGGTTGTTCATTGCCCAAAAAAGTGGGCAAGGGGCGCCAGACGTTGGGAACCATGACATCGTAATCATGCAGCATAAGCTCTTCAATAACATTTCCTGGACATGTTTCGATATCAACGTCTCTCCAATACACCCAAGAATGATCTGCCCGCAATGCACTAGATGTCAACCAGTTTCTGGCTCTACCCATAAGTTTTCTCCGTATACCCTGGACTTTAACTGCATGACGATCACTAAACCCCTGTCCAATCACTTGTCCGAAATCTTTCTTGAAGATGGTGACCGATCTGAAAGGAGTCCTGTAGTTTTTGTGATGGGTTTCTGGGTTACTATACGCCTTTCTGACACTTTCCATATATGAGGGTTCCATGTATGACTGATACAAATCATTTGAGCCCTTGACTTGAGCTCCATTTTGTCGTTGCTCCTCTATTTTCAATAAATCAACCAAAGTTCCATTCTGCAACGCCATTGAATACTTAAATACAGTTTCCAAAGTGGTGTCATCGGGGGAGCAGTCAGATACAAGGAATGCAATATCTATCAACAGGTGGTCGTAGGTTAAATTCATCAAATTGTAAAAAGCCATAGGCAATACATGCTCAGCATTTCTTAAAGGCATAAGGAAAAGCACAACATCGCCCTTGCTGTTTCCATCAGAGGACCCTTGATAATCATTCAAGTCAAAGTATTCCACGTTGCTTTTTTTCAAATCATCGGTGGTAATCTCCATTGGATCGGTAACTTCTTGTACTCCGTCTTTGGTAACTTTAAACGTCTGATGGTCATCATTGAGCTGGTCCTCTTCCTGTTGTTGTCGCTGAAGCTCTATTTCTAGCTCTATGTTTTTTTCTATGTCCGACTTTGCAAATGGTGGAAGTTTCGGGCTCTTGTCACCAACGATAATTTTGGAATAAATGGTGTAGGTGAGTAGTAAAGCGACAAGTACATACAAGACTTTTTTAATTAGGGTGCGATTTGACTGCTTCCTGGGGGTGAATTTGTTGAATCTAGTTAATAAAGGGTTAGTATCAACGTAAGGAGACATGACGTGAAAGAAAGACGAGGAAGTGGCTTTAACATACATTGGTAAACCAGTATTCTTCTTGGTGCCATAAAGATCAGGCGTCAAACTTGGTAACGACATCGGCTAGATGGTTTACTAGTCGTTGTAGTGTAATGTTTTATACAGATGCAGATTGAAATGTGGGTAATGGCAATAGTTGTAGACTAAATAGTACTTTTTTAAACAAGTGCCGATGATTTCCACTATGTTTTCGTAAATTTAGTGACAACTTTGAATGTTTTTTTTTTATTTTTTTTCTTTTAACTTCTTTTTTTTCCAGATTTGCCAAGTAAATGCTACCAAATACACGAGAACCACAGATTTACTGCCAATTCATAGAGAAAGAAAGTAGTCAAAGTAAAAGTCTTTATTCATTTATCAATCTATACTAATCTAAGGCTTCACTTCCTCCAATCCATACACCTTCGGCCTAAACCATTCTTTCTTTAATGTTTCCCAGCAATCGTCAGCAATCTTCAACGCGTCTGCTTCACTAGTACTAGACTTGCCTTCAATGTAAATCTTCAATTTAGGCTCCGTTCCTGATCCACGACACGTAAATCGAACTGATAGATCCTGATCATTGGTAGGTTTCTCATGCGGTTCAAGAACTGCCGTGATCATTTGCGAGTGTGGGTCGATGGGTAACACTGGTTTGTGGTCCTGCATGGATGAGTCGAATCCCACAGTCAAGTCACGCCAGGAGGTGACCTTAAAGTTGCCGATACTTTGAGGAAAGTCGTGCCTGGTATAGGAATCTCTTATCGATTTGAATATTTGTGGAGTCACGCTAACATCACTCAATCGATAGTATCCATTTAAATCTTTAAACCACCCGTACTTTTTATATCCTTGTTCAAGTTTGTCTAAAACATTCACTTCCCCACTGCTGAACCATTGCTGATACAATTGCAAGAATACAATAGCAGCAGATATACCATCTTTATCATGAACAAGATCAAACATGAACCCAATTGCTTCTTCATATCCAAATGGAACAAAATAGCCGTCTTTTTCCAAGTCTATTGCCTTATTCCCAATCCACTTGAACCCCGTCAATGTGTCAATGAAATTGAACCCATCTTTCTCTGCCATTGATTTCAACACTTGTGACGACACAGTAGAGTTTAACAAGTACGTATTAGATAATTTGGCCCTATCTAGATTTTCAATCACATACATGGCAAATAAAAAGCCAATTTCATTACCAGTCAATTGCCTAAACTTACCTTTCTGTTTACCAGCAACGGCAATACTGAAACGATCAGCATCGGGGTCACTGGCAATGACCAAGTTTGAAGCTGTTTGCTCTGCTTGTTCAATTGCTAAATCCAACGCTCCTTTTTCTTCCGGGTTGGGGAAACTGACTGTTGGGAAGGACGGATCGGGCACACTCTGTTTTGCAACAACACTATAATGCTTTGTATCAAATAGTTTGATACATTGCTCAAATATTTCCAACCCCACTCCATGCATTGGCGTATAAACAAAATCAAAATCAAGCCGGGTTTGCTTGACTAGTTTGTCGTTAACGGCAGCAACATACTGCTTCACAATTTCATGCTTGATACATTTCAACTTGTTGTTTTCCAATCCACTGGCAAAATTTTCAACGATATGCCAAACCCTATCACTCCATGGCTGTAAGTTATCTTCAATAGATTGTGCAATATCACCATCCTGAGGCGGGATAATCTGACAACCATTGGCATAGTAGACTTTGTATCCATTATCATTGGCTGGATTATGCGATGCAGTAATCATGACACCACCAGATGCGTTCAAATGGTCAATTGCAAATGGAACTAATGGCGTATGGACAAATTCTCTACTGGCATCATTGTCATTTTGAAAATCATTACCCTGGTACAACTTCAAAGACTCCTGTGACAAGTTTGCCGTGGATCCAAGGTAATAAACCGTGAAGCCCTTGATTAATGCAACACTGGCTAAAATCTCAGCAAATCGTTGTGAGTGAAACCTATGGTCGTATCCAATGACGATTGACGGATTGGTGAATTTACCCAAAAGGTACTCAACAAGCCCCTGAGACGCTTGCAAAATAGTCACATCATTCATATGGGCAAAGCCAGATTCCATAGATGATCTCAATCCAGCAGTTCCAAATGCTATACGAGGATATAGTTTGCGTTGTAGTTTGTCATATTGTTTGTCTTTGAGGAGATTCAGTATTTCTCTTCTTGTTTCTTCATTGGGGTCAATTGATACCCAGTATTGAGCGATTTTCTCAAGCTTGTCATGCGATATGGCTGACATTTGTTGTTCAAGGACGTTAGGGTTAACGGAAGTCAAAGAAAGAGTTTGATTGTAGATCTTCGCAGAGAGAAGAAAAAAACTGACAGCACAAAATACACATCAATCTACATTATGGTATAATAGCCGGAGGGTCCTACACGCACCAGAGTCTAGATTGAAATTTCGTCTAAGTTAGTCAAAAAGTTGCAACCTATACATTTCCTTATTTTTCAGCCAACTTCTCCAAAGCCAACCTGTCTTGTCCAAAGTTGTAGTGTATATACTTTACCTCTCCATCATTCAACACATCATCGCCAGTAGAATAAACAAACATGTCTTGTTTCCCATCAGGAACAACTCCATCCAACAGCAAGGGTTCAATCTCACTCCACGTTTTTGTTTTCTTCAGATACGACAAAGTCAAGTATCCTGAGTCGGTCTGAACCACAATCAAACTAGACGATGGATCAATGGTAAAGTTCTGCACCAGTCGCTCCTTTGCGATTGTCAATTTGTTAACCTCAATGTTTTTCCTCAAATCATAAATCTGTATCGCGTTTGCATCGCTGGAAGTTGATAGTATTAGTAGCCAATACCCATTAGGAGCGAAGGCAATCTGTTGCACGTGTTGTGTATTGCCAATATCATAAGCAGCTAGTTCATCGCCGGATACTAAACTCAACAATTTGAGTTTGTTGCCATCATAAGCGGCAAAAATCTCTCCATCGCCATGTATCTCGCCCTTGATAAAGTCAGACTCAGTTTCATATGTCGCTAGGATCTTGTTTGTGTTTGCAATATACCAATTACCCGAACTCGTCAAAACAAAGAGGTTCAATGAAGGATGGCAGTGGATGGTTGAAATTTTCCTCTTTATTGTGACTGAAGTTCCTGTCGAAAATGTTACTTTTCGACCTGTTGCTGCTGCGAGTATACCATTATTGTTGTATGCCACAAGACCTATTGTTTTCAACTCCGTTTTCCACACATCCAATTTTGTGCTCACTACGTTGTATTGCATAACTTCATTTTTATGGGTACCTAGAAGAACTTTGGTGGATGTGTGAAATTGGACAAGGTCAACAGACACGTCAAACACTTTTTCCGTCGTGTGTTCATTCTTTAATTTGAAATGGTCAAACTTGTATGGGAATTTAACCTTTAGAGTCTTGTGCAGCTTGAATAATTCATCTCTTGCTGGCTGTATATCAGTAATCTTGTCGCCACTATCCTCGTCTTCTACTTCTTCTCCATCCTTCTTTACTTCCAATGATCTCACCAAATTTTCCAATGCTTCCTTTGCCTCATCTCTTTCCCTTATCGCTTTAGCCGCCACGTTAATAGCAGCATCTTGTCGGTACAAACTAGCACTCAACTCCTGTTTCAATGACTGAAGGTTTTTCCGAAGTGTGAAAATTTCTAAAACCATGGCATCGTATTCGTTTTGTAATGTAGATAGCATACCAGGTATAGATGTGAGACTATTAACTGGTGGCACAATGTTGGTTGTGGAGTTGGCAGGAACTTGCAATGCAATGAGTTCGTTAATCGTCAATGGTTGGTTGTTGATGGGATCGGTGCCACTGGTACTGACATATTTTTCAATATATTTCCGTTCAAACACGGCGCCACTTTTTGGCGATACAATTGGGTCCTTCACTTCCTCTCCCGAGATTGCACAGATCATGTCGATGGACTGGAATTGTGTTGTTTACAGTTGTTGCAATTCCGGAGATGCTTTAATTAAAGTTTTTTTTTTTTCTGCACACGCACACACACACACACACACACTTCCTCAGAAGCTTCGAAGCATTCCAAGAGTGTAAACTTGATGTGGGGGTTTACATAGACACAATCTTTGCTCTAGAGAGTCAAAAAACCGCCATAATTGATTAAATAAGAACACTATTATAGAATATATAAAGAAAAAAAGATACCGTATAATCACCGACTCCGAAACAATTACTTTCCACAATCCACTCCCTAATCGTCAAAAGTAGGTGGAGACTCTTCTAATCCTCTCAATACTCACCTTTATGTTCATATGCTGAAACTTCCTTGTATCTTCTTCCTCTTCTTCCACCACTGAAACAGCCACAACAGTGACCAATTGCGCTAAACACCACAACCAAGAATGCAGCAACAGCTGCAGACCAAGCAAAAGCATAAAAGTTTATTGACAAGAACGATTTGATACCATACTCGCCCACCTCATCATTGACTTTTCTTCTGACAAACACATAAGCACCAGTGGCAAGAGCTGCTGATAATATCGAAGTAAGGAACGTGAGTAGTTGTAGCGAAAAATTGAGAAACGACAAGCAACAATTGTCGGGCGAAAGACACATGGCGATAAGTTGAAATACAATCACAAGGAAGGACAACGCAGCAGCAATAATCATCAAGGCGAATGATGCCGTGGTGACATTATTCAAAAGTGTTAAGTCGTTTTGCAAATCACCAGGCAAGTTTATATATTCATCAGCAATATTATTAACCAACACTCTCAAGTCATCAATGTCTTGAGCAGATAACCCATCAATTAATCCCGCCTGAGCATCAATTTTATCTCCTTCAATGGTTCTATTCAATTCTTCTCTAATAACCGTAGCAGGATCGAAAAAATATCCTGCTTTGGGACTTGAACACCAAGTATAATCGATATTTGAATTTTCGAAATTTTCAATAACAGTTCTTCCTAAAGCATCATCATATACCTCTGATTTGTTACTTTTCAAATCTCCACGACAATATCCCCAGTAACTTACGGAATAGATATCGGCAATTCCCAATTCTTCTGGGGTTACACTACTCAACAAGTTAGCAATGGCAGCAGAAACGGCCAGCTCAATATCACCAGTAGGAAGACTCGATGATAAAGCTGATGCAACGTCACTAGGCACCGAAGAGGGTAAATTTGTTCCCAATGCAGAAGCAGCACTACCCAAGTCCGATGGTAAGCTTCCAGCCAAGCTACTTGCAGCATCGATCCATTGTTGAACATTTGAAGGAACTGAGCCTGATGTAGTAGCAGTTGCAGTTGCAGTTGGGGTTGATGTTGATGTAGTTTCGTCAGCTCTCTTTTTGTTGCTGTTGCTTCCAATACTGGAACTAATAATTTGTCGTAAATCCAATTTATTCAAGTGAAAGTTTATAAGATATGTTGGTGTCAAATAGGATTTATTTGTATATGATCCTGATAGTGCAAATGCAGTAAGCACTAGACACGCGAGGGAAAATAATACAATAATGAATCTGAAACAGATGTTAGCCATAGTGGAATGTGGGGGGGGGAAGACGGTGGTTTAATAAATAATAGAATAAGGTGACAGTAGATGTTTATGAAATGATAGTTGAAGTGAGTAGAACTATCTTCTACTTCTCGTAGTTGTTGTTTGTTGTTTATTGTTTGTTGTTATTGCTGGTTATGATGATATATATATATTTATAAAGAATTCAATTGTGTAAATAAAATTTTACATTACACAAAATCATTCATCAAATTGTTTTACTGTTGTTCTATCTTTAGAAACAATTTCATCATAATGTATGTACGTATGAGTTAAACTTTTTAATAGAGATTACTTTTCAATTACACTTCATATAACTTCTATATTACTTTGAGACCAAAATATAAAAAAAAAAATAAATGATCCAAGGTCAAAAAGAAGAAGCAAACTATAAATAAATGGAGGCTGTATTTTAAGAAATAAATTACAAATGACACCTTTTCCACCCCCTTCCCTCTCCCCCTTCCCTCTCCCCCTTCCCTCTCCCCCTTCCTCTCCTCTTCCCCTGCAGAAAACACTCCGCCCTCAACGTCTTCTTTTACTTTTCTTTTCATCATCCACCATTCTCTCAATTCCAAAATAGTAAATCTAATTTTCTTAATATTTCTATTTTATATAGGAAAAGCTTAACCTCACTGTTGTTAGCTTATATATCGACACACACACACACACACATACATAACAAAGACGTCAGAAAAAAAAGACAGGGGCTTATATTATATGACATATGATTCTGTTTTTATTTTTGTATGGGGTGCTTTCTTGATTGGCTTGTGGGTTTGTTGGCTTAGTTGGTGTCAAATTCGAGGTTTCTTGTAATTACACATACACAGACAACCCAACTAAACTTTTTAGATACTCGTTAATATTGGTTGGAATCTACTACACCACACATTTCTACTTATCTCCCTCTCCTTCACTCTTTACTCTCCACTTATGCTGATAGCAAATAATATATCAATCACCTCTTGTCTTTTCAAACGTCATTCATTATTGATAATCGTCAAATACTTTTGTTGTTACTAAAAAAAGAAATTAAACAATATTGCGTGGCTGGGTGGCTGGCTCAGACGCGTATCCTGCATAGTGATCGAGCTTTTCATGTTTGTGTAACTAAATCACAACAGACGTCATAATTTTTCGTATTTTGACAAAACCTACACAACACCAAAAGCTCGGTTAAAATTAGCAACCACCAATTCAATTACCTTTCCACTCTTGTGATGTTTAAGAATTGAATTTGTTGTATTGTTACAGATAAAGAAGACTATTAGTAAGAACTATAAAAGATAATAACACAAGTTACTCCTCAAGATCATCAAATCCATCAAGTAACGCTTGCTCTAAATCATCAATGTCAACCTCATCAAACTTATCACCACTATTACTTGAATCGACCTTGCGCTTCTTCTTATTATTATTATTACTATTATCATCAACATCCATCACGTCTTCTTGGTTACTACCGTCTTCTTCTTCTTTCTCTTCCCCTTCTTCTTCCACTTCTGTGGTTGTTCTCTTTTTCTTGTACATGTCTCGTATAAATGAATCATGTCCAGCAGAAGTACCAGTGACTTCCTCATCATCATCATCATCTTCTTCTTCTTCTTCTCCTCCTCCTCCTGCATTATTTCCATTGTTAATCTCCCCATCATCATCATCATCGTCATCATCGCTAAGTCCAGCTAAGAAGTCATCAACTTCCTGATCAGCCTCATCTAAGCCATAATCTTCAATTGAATTTACTGAATTGGATCTACCTTCATTCAACCCGCCGCCACTTAATGCATCATTTATCTCAAAGTCATCTGTCTGCCTAGCGTCTTCTAATCTCTTTTTATACTTTTCAATCTCAGCCTGCTTGACATACCACAACTTGGGATCAGCAGTAGATACCAAATAATCTTCTTCATCAACTTTGGTCCACATACTTAAACAACAAAACAACCAGTCAGGGTTAACAATTTTAATAGAATCAGGATACAACTTATGTGCAACTCTAGCTTTAAACGTTGGCCCTGCTTCTGGAGAAACATCACGACATACGACATGCGTTACTTCGGGATACACTTCATTGACAACTTTGACGCCAAATTGCTTACACCAAATGACAATATCGGCGGAAGCGATATTGACACCAAGTGGTATAATTCCTGAAAATAGTATAGTCACTCCTTGTAAGCATTGACTCTTCATACGTGGTATGATCTTGGTCAAATCAGGCTTAATGCTATGTAACTTGGCTCTTGTATCATCATACAAGTTATAATACTCCTCATGGACATTGTCTAACACCTTGGTAAGCGAGCTAAGTTCATTGTCATCATCGTACAACAAATTATCCTCCTCTTCATCTTCGCCATCTTCCGAATGCGACGATTTCTCCCCATCCGACTTCTCTTGCAACTGTTCCAAATCATGTTGTAGCCTGGCCAAAGGTCGGTCATGCTGCTGTTGCTCAATAGACTGATTCCGCGTAATTGACTGTTCCAATAACAAATTGGTATTGCCTTCGCCGCCACCCAACTCAATAATTCTATCCACCGTATTGGGTGAATTCTCTGGTGATTGTTCTTGCTGACCATTCGTTTCACCCCCTCGTAGTTTGGCCGCCTCTTGTTTTGCCTTTTCTCTTTCTCTTTCTTCTTCTTCCTCCTTGCTCACTTCAGCTGCAGCTTCTAATTTAGCAATTGACTTTCTCTTCTTTATAGGCCCCGTTAATTGACCATTTTTCTTTGGCAAAAAACTGGAATTGATATCACCAATACCAACAAAAAAGTCATACGGTACCACTTTAATCAAATTGTTTTCCCATTGCCATACATCACCTCTATCATCAATTATCACAACCATCGATTGATCAACAGGGAATAATCTCTTCAAGTTTTTATGCGTAAGTGATCCACTCTCATCACGACTCAAGATTCGATCACCAAAGTATTTGCCCTCTGGGTCAATTATTTTAGCAATTGCCAACGCATAATTTCTTGTTGCCATTGTATATATATGCATCTCATACTTTGTATCCATTTTTTGCAAAAACTCCGATAACCCTGGTCGCACCTTGACATAATACCAACACTTGGTGGGAGCTAATCTTGGGCCCGTCCATCCTGGTGGTACAATGGGCTCCTCCTCTAAACAAAACGTCTTGACATCCTTCACCGCCGGATAGTTTGGGTTTGAAGGGTCCAGTTGCCACTCGCCAACTGTAGGATCAACTGTTGCATGAATCACCGTCTGATCTAAATCAACAACCAAGATCAATTTTTCTTCCTCATTCAACCGATCAGTGGTGCTATGTTCAATCTTGGCCGCCTCGTCAAAACTGATCTTCAACCCGGAATTGTCATGCGACATGGCTATCGTTGCTCGGTCTTCATAGTCGTATCCCGAGTAATCACGTTCTTCTTCAAGTGATTTCCCACACAAAGCACATAACCCACCATACTGCACTGTGTGTGCACACGCCTCCTTTATGTGCAATATTTCAACTTCACTATGCGTGACTTCTTCTTGAGCATGAATATCGATCGATTCAACTACTCCTTCTATAGGGCTTTCAAAAGTACCAATACATTCAGCACGTATCTTTTTCGGCGGGTCTTCTTTCGAATTGGGATCATCTTGGTATACCCAGTACTTGTATTTGAAAATAGTCTCGTGCTTGGAAATGGTGTCTCCTTTCTTGCATTGTATTGATGAGATAATCACGGGGAATGGAGCTGACAAAGGTAGCGTAATTGGTGTCAGTTCCGACATTTCACCGATTGTTGGGGGGAAGGGGGATGAATTGATTGTAATAGTTATTCCGTGTTTATTCGAGGAAATATGGTTTTAAAGATTAGTATATAGGTGTTTGTAGCGCTTGTTTGATAATGGATTGGTTCTCTGACATCTTTTTTTTTGTTTTTTTGTTCTTTTTTTGTTTTGTTCTTTTTTGTTTTGCTTTTTTTTGTTTTGAGTTTGCGAAGAAGTGTCCGAGTCTATTTTTCTGCAAGGGTGTAGTATGGCTAGTGGAAGAGCCATGCTCTCTATTCACACGATGGAAATGTAACAATTGGCTTTGAGGAAATAGGCTTATTTATGAATGACATTGGATGGTATGTTAATCGAACGAAGATTCTTTGTGGTTTGTATACTATAAAGTCGGCGAACTCATTTTCTCTAGCCACCGATGGGACAACATTGTAGTTTGCCAAGACCGTACGCCCAACCAATCCCCTTCAAATGAAGGCTACTACTATATAGAAATTACGCGTAGACAACGAAATATTACGACTGTTTACTATTAAGGGGCAATTGGCAGGTTAACTCCGCTTAAGAAGAATGTGCCCCACTACGAAAAAATGGTAGAAAATTGAAACTCAGATTTACTTAGCTTGCTGCTTCTTCAGACCATGACTAAGAAACAGTTGCACGAGCCCTTGTACAACTTGTCCGACAACCACTGCCACTTTAGTCCTGAAGCAACGCGAGAAGATGCTTACAAGCTCGCCGATACCTTGAATGGTCTTGATTTGGATTTCCCCACAAACTTTTTCCACTTGATGACTACACAACATATTGATATTGAGTGTATCGACATCTTGCTAACTCAATTACAGAACCCAGACATCGTGGTGCCGTATTTTGGAGTACACCCATGGTTCAGTCACTTATTCTACACTGGCACGAAACCAAATAAAAGAGATCATTATTGCCAAGTTCTAAAACCAGAGCCAACCGACGAGTTAATTGATGTTTTGCCAGAACCAATGAGCATGAACGCACACACAGATAAAATGAAGGAAATTATCAAGAAACATGATAAGAAGGTTTACGGAATCGGTGAAATTGGGCTAGACAAGTTGTTTCGAGTTCCCAAACTGGGCTGGCTAGGCAATCCCCACCATGTCACTACGGAGCAAGATCGACTAACCAAATCACGAGTAACGATAGAACACCAGATGCACATCTTTAGGCACCAGCTACAACTAGCCGAGGAGTTGGGCAAGCAAGCATCCATTCACTGCGTCAAGGCGCATGGTGTGTTGTACGATGAAGTGACACGATATAAAAACATAGTGGTGGTGCTCCATTCATACACAGGCTCAACCGACCAAGCCAAAAGGTGGCTAAAGACAACTCCAGTCAAGCTCTACTTCTCATTATCCGATTGGATCAATGGGGAAAAAGATGAGTTGTTGAAATTGCTCGTCGAGCACTTTGATGGCTCGGAAATCTTGACTGAAAGTGACATGGGCATTGATAGATATTTCTTACTGGGCAAAAAATCAGAATATTTTGCCCACCTTACAGGTATATTTCAAAAAATCAACAACTACAAACACATAGAATCGTCTCAAATCAAGTCGAACATGTTAGATTCGCTAAATACACTATAATCTAGACTTAATAATATCGACAAATTCTGGCTTCAATGAAGCACCACCAACCAAGAATCCATCAATGTTGACTTTATCTCTAAACTCAGTGGCGTTCTTACCATTGACTGAACCACCGTACAAGATTTGTAATTTTTCAGCTTGATCTTGACCAATGGTCTTGGCCAAGTGTTGTCTAATTCCCTTGTGTGTTTCCTCTGCATCATCTGGAGTAGCAGCCAAACCGGTACCAATTGCCCAGACTGGCTCGTAAGCAAGAACAATCTTGGACCAATCCTTGACGATGTTGGATACAGCGTCCAATTGTCTAGCACAAACGTCCAAGGTGATGCCACCCTTTCTTTCGTCCAAGGTTTCACCAATACACAAGATAACGCTCAAACCATTGTCCAATGCGTACTTGGTCTTTTCAGCAATGAATTCATCACTTTCTTTAAGAATTGTTCTTCTTTCAGAGTGACCAGTCAATGTCCACTTGGCGCCGAGATCAACAACTTGTTCAGCACAGATTTCACCAGTGAATGCACCAGTTCCTTTGTTGAAAACATTTTGGGCACCAACTTCAACGGTTGGTTGCTTGTTTTCCTCAACTGCTAAGTCGAGGTACAATGATGGTGGAGCAATGACAACTTGTACGTCTTTTGGTAAATCTTGCTTGTTCAAGTTATCAATGATTGATTTGACGGATGATTTGGTTCCGTTAGCTTTAAAGTTACCTCCAACAAAGAATTGACGAGCCATTGTATCTGTGTATGTGCGTTTTATATATCTTTTTGATGTGCTTTTGCAATAGCAGAAAAGAAGAATAGAAATTTGATGGAAAAATTGGCAACCTTTTATGTAATTTTCAACAAATTGGAGACAAAGTTTATGGCCCTCGGGCATGAAAGGGCGAAAGAGTAGTGTCGTTACCAATTTTCAACGCAACGAACTTTTCCGGGGAGGGTGAATGTGATGCGGAAAAGTTCGCTTCACTGGAGAAACACATGATTTTGCAACAGAGAGGTAAAACGACGACAGTGTTTTCAAATGTCTTTTCTATTTTGATCTATATCTAAGGTGATTGAGCAAGACTTTCCTGACTATTTGCAACGCTTTGGTTATCTACTTTAAACCTGGAGCCACCATTTCGACCTAATCCCCGCGCTTGAAAGTTCCTATATGTCTCTTCAATCTTCTTATCCTTCAGTTTGGTGGAATTGATGACTTCTTTTTGAGCATCGACAAGGGCATCAATCTCTTCATCGTCCAATTCTTTTCCTATATTTTTACAATCAAACTCATCTCCAAACTCCTTAACCACTTCGTGCTGCATCCAAGTATCGTCCATATCTTCCCATGTGCGGAGCCTTGTCTTTAGATGGTACTTTTGCGTTTTAGGGTCCTTCTTCATAATCAAATATTGGCAATGGGGGATGTTCTTCAACGACTCAAACTCTTCATACGTCCATTTGAACCATTTCATAAGAAAGACTCTCGACCAGATCCCATGAGTGACCAAAACCAATATGTTTGGAAAATCGTCAGACTTGAACTGGCGATACAATGTTTCATTGAATGTAGCAACTCGATCGTATACATCAGCAGCACTCTCTCCATGCGGTATTCGATAAAAGAAATGTCCATAATGTGCCCTCTCCTCCCAAATCTGTTCCATTTCTTCCTTTGATTTCTGAAAATTGCCAAAGTCCTGTTCTCGCATTCGTGTCTCTTCTTGTACTCGGTATTCAATCCCTGGTTCATCTTTAATCCCCTCGATAATGTTATTACAAGTTTGTCTTGTTCGTAGATATGGCGAAGTATAAAACATGATCGATTTGCGACTGCGTTTACTGCTTGTGTTCTTTACGGCATGATGCTGGACAAATTTAGCCAAGGTCCTACCAGCTTCAAGAGACTGGTAATGGCCCTTGGTAGTTAACGGAACAAGATGATTGGGCGTATATGAATTTACCGACTTGTCACAGTTGCCCTCGGATTCCCCATGTCGTATGATAAGAATATACTGTATTATTTGAAAGTTAGTACAGTTTCATTGTTAAGCAGATTTTGGATGGTACGTACAGTTGGTTTACCCATGACTAGTTTCACCAAACCTATTTGCTACGAGCCTTTGCGTGTCTGAATAAGCTTTTTTTCTTTCCGCTGCAACGCCGTTTTCTATTTTACAAGCCTTCAACTTTTTCGTGGAGATCGACACTTTCTCGGTAATATTTTTTGATACAGCCGAGTACAGCAAGAAATTCTTTACACCGATTGTAAGTGGGGAAAAAGAGATTGACGCTAAAGAGGTTAGTTGAAACGTGATTTGATATAGTTTCGTAGTGGTCATGTTGGAAAAGATTCCTCATACATCGTGCGAGACAGACAGATAAGGGGTTTTCTTACGTGGAAAATGAGAAATAGTTCAAGAACTTCGATACAATCTGCAGCAATGATATGTAAAGACAAGATCAAATTAGACACCCGCATACAGCACTCAGAAGATGTCATTTTCAAAAGGACAATTAATCGAGCTATGCCCATCTCTTTCACACAACCCACACCAGTTAGATTTTCCTTGACTTGGATCAGTCAACTTGAAAGGCTTGTATACTGGCAAGTCTTGTATGACTTCTGATAACCCCTCGTCGGTATCAAGCTGTACAGCTTTTGTTGAATCATTAGTTCCAGTATGACCAAGGTTGGAAGATGCGGTTGATATTGAAATCAATCGCTGCAGTGAAAGCGGTGGAGCCAAGTGCTGATTTCCTATGGACCCAGGATCTTTCAAAGTTGCAATTTCTTCATTTGCAATTGCCAATTGTTTTTGTAGTTCTTCAACTTGTTCTTCATACTTTCTGCAAGTCTCCTCTATTGATTCAATTTTCATTGTGTCCTTTGCTGCCGTTTCATCTGCCTCTTTATTTGACTGCAATTCAGAACGTTCTTTTTCCATCTCCTCAACTTTTTGCTCAGACAAGTTCAACTTATTTTTTAGAGTCTCAATTTCATTCACTTGTTTTTCATTAATTTCCTCCAACTCTTGAATCTTCTCTTCAAACACTGTTATCCCATCCTGCTGAACCGCAATCAAATCATCCATAGCGTTATGCCACTCTTTTCTCTGTTTGCTAAAGTTCTCCAACTTTCGGTCCTTTTCCCTGATTAACTTGTTCAATTCCTCAATCTGTTCTGTGTAATTAGGACCATTTTCCGATTTGTATAATTGGTCGTCTAGTAGATTCAATTTAACCTCGTGGTATGTGTTTGATGGGGTGAGTGGTGATCTTAATGGTGTGGTGGACACCTGACTTTGTTGCTGATCCAAGCTCCAATTTGAATCACGTCGGTGGTCAAAATTGTAATTTGGCTGAGTTGGCACCACTTGATCATTTCCCTGATGGTTCAACCTAGCACTGCTCCTTTGCACCGAGTGATACGGCGGTTTAGACATGGGACTGAATCGTGACATTGGTGTTGGTCTTATCGGCGTTGTCAAATTTGTTAACTCATCAGTAGCATTCCCACCAAAGTCAATCAGCTTCACATCAGGGAGCTGCATATTAACACTCCTCAACCGTTCATAAGGCAAGAAAAGACCACTTTTGGGCACAGAGACTGTAAAATATTGTACTCCATCAACAGACCCCGAATTCTTCCCTCTTAACGTAGCTAATGATCCTTGTAGTTCTAGACCTGCAAACACGCCATTTTTATTTAGTATTGGTCCAATGTATCGTATATATCCGTGACCACTTGAATTTGGAATAGAAACGCGTAAACCTGTTAGGTCAGACATTGGAATCTAAAGCTGCTTGTCTACTGATTTGTTCATATGCCAAAAAAAAAAAGAGAAGAAATAAAAATGTATCAGAAAAAGGTAAACAAAAGATAAAACATCATGTGCAGGAATAAAGGTACATACTATAATATAACATACTTCTCAGTTATTAGGTGATCTGTTTCGAATTGATTGCTCTCAATCTGTTTCTCCAATTAAGCTTCGCCCTCCCTGGTTTAATAGAAAGACTTTTCGACCCTCCTTCCAAATCTAAATCCTTCATTTCTTCTTCCAACTCGGTCAAAGCGAGCTTTCGGTCTAAAACTTGATCATTTAGTTGCATTAATATTTCTTCAATTTTTTCTACTGTCGACAGGTTTAATGAATTCTTAGCCTTGATAGGCATTAACAAAGTCCTCAACTTCGATTCTAACGATTCGACATCGGCCAATTTTGTTTTCAATTTGTCTCTCATCTCCTGTTTGCGTGGTTCCAACGGCCTGTTTTTGAGAAATTTCAAATTCTTGTTGGATCCTTTCTCTAACAAGACCAATTGACTGAATGACCTGTCAAGCACTCGTTGTTGATATTGACTTTGTTGTAATTTCCGATTCAATTCAACAAGCTCATCTTCTTTTTCATGCAAGTATTGTAATTTCCCCTTGTACATATCTTTATTGATCTCCAAATTGTCTACCTCAGAAATTTCATGCCAATGTTTTCCTGGCGTACTATGAGCATCTATATATGCGGTAACTGCCGTAGTGTTTCGCAACAAAAATTCCAAATTGCCCTCTGTATTTGCAATGATGTTGCGCATCTTATTCTTTATAGGATCATCACTCTGCTCCAACGACGCAGAGAATCCATCAAAGACCAAAAATTCAACAGGTTCTATGGGTTCATCACTTGACTTTTCAACGGGTTCCTCTTCAGCTTTCTCTTTCGCTTCGACATTTTCACAAGCTCCTCCGTGCTCAATGTCGACCAACGACTGCGCAATAATCTGTCCCTTTGCATCATTCTTTGAGATATTCACCCACGATGAATCATACTTCTCGGAATCTTCTACGAATTTATGATCATCAACCTCATCTTCTTCGTCATCTTGGGAAAGATCGTAGTTTTCAGTAGCATCAAACTCATCCAGAGAGCCTGTCGCTTCTTTCGACAATTTGTTTACCATTCCCGCGTCAGCTGATGCCTCCTCTTCATTTGTAACTTCCTCACCGCTTGAAGCATTAGTTTGTGACTTGGCTTCTTTATCAGATTGATCATCTGGGGCTTTCAGCAAATGCACATCTGAGGCTTTCAGCAAATGTTCATCTTCTCCAGCAGGTTTTTGGGTTGAGTTTAAATTTGCAAAAGGCGATGGAGCATTTGATTTCTGCAACAGGGCGAATGGCGAAGGCTCATCAGTCTTTTTCAAACCAGAGAAACTAGACCCAAAGGGCTCGCTTGGCTTCTCTTTGGTGTTCAATCCGCCAAACGCAGCTGATAAGTCACCTGTTTCAGTCTTGCCAAATAAAGGTTCATGAGGGCTCTGTGTACTTCCCTCCTTTGTCAACGACTTAGACTTGTCTTTCATATTAAAACCAAATGGAGTCGGCGTAGATTCTTTAGAAGATTCCATAGGGTCAGCATATGGAGTTTGCCTTGTATAGTCAAAGCCTTCAGATTTTGTATCCTTGTTTAACGTAGAGAAAGGCGAGGCAGATGCTTTTGAGCCACTATCTTGTCCAAACATCGGTTTTGGTTGAACTGGTGGTTGCTGTTTCTGATCGAAAATTGAGCCTGATTTACCCTCTGTTTTTCCAAATGGCGTAGCCGAACCAGATAGTTGACCAAAGGGTGACGACGACTTTTTGTCATTGTCAAATATGGATTCACCATTACCACTGCCAAATGTCGCTGGTTTTTGATTGCTAAACTTTCCAAAACCTGAAGTAAGCTTCAGGTTACCAGTAGTTTCAGTATTCTTTTGTGTTGTTCCAAAACCGGAAGAGGCAAACCCTGAAGAGGCAAATCCGGTAGAACCTAATCCAGAGGAGGCAGATGCGGAAGAGGCAAATCCAGTCGATCCAAATGCAGATTTTGAGGTTTGTCCTGCGCCAAATGCAAATTTTGAAGTTTTTCCTGAGCCAAATGCAGTTGATCCAAATGCAGATTTTGTGGAATCTGGAGCAGCATTACTTTTAGAAGCTGTCACTGGGCTTTTGAAAGCACCAGCAGCAGTCAATCCAAAAGGATTGCTTGCAGTTTGGAATGGATTTGGTTGCTGTGCAGATTGGAATGGGTTTGGTTGCTGTGATGTTGTTTCGGTTTCAGCAGATTCTTTTTTATCAGCTTCATCATTAGTTTCAGAAGATTCCTTGTTACCTACTTCATCATTGATTTCAGCTTTGTCTTTCACTTTAGATCTTTCTTCAGCAATGGCATTCTCCAAGGACAAATCGTCATTTAAAATACCATGCTTGTTGAAAACCCACCAAGACCTCAAGTTACCATTATCCAAGAACGCATATATTCTCGGTAACTTTCCGACAACTTCGCCCTCAACTCCAGCACAGGGGGAGTCCACCTTCGAATTCAACTCATTTACAGAAATAGCAAACCCTACAGGTGAAACATCAAGCAGTGATTCGTCATCTATGGGATAATTTGCTTTATTTGAGTCTTCTGATGGCACAATAGATTCAGGATCTGAGTTTGTAATATCGAGAATACCAATTTCCAACGATAAGGATGACGTGATGAATTCTAGCTGCGTTGATTTTAGCCAGTTGGCGATTGAAGCAGTATAGTAGGTTGTTGTTCTGTATGCTGCACCATATGGCGATGCTATTTCAATATCCAAGGGCGTGTACTTTTCATTTTCGTCTTTGAGCAAGTAGGTTCTGATTTGATGGTCGTCAGATGGTTGCTCTTCACTTGAATCGTATATGAGGAAAATGTATTCGCTGATGGAAACAAGCTCAACGAGTCGAAGCTCAGATAACTCATCTTTTGCTGCTTCGTCATAGTTGATGGGTTTACCCATTATTTGAAATTGGTCCGACTCGGTAATATAAATTGGCGATGACTTGTGCCAAGCATACTTGATCACACTCGATGCAATCTTGATTGAATTGTGGTATAGATTGCCATTATCAAAAGCTAGGTAATTGTGATCATTTAATGGCTTTAAATCAGTATACTTTCCCTCTACGGAAGCAAATTGATACTCGTTGCGTTTGATTTGATCAGTAGTCAATGTTTGTATTACGTTGTTATTCAACATGTAAAACTTCAGATCGGTGAAATACAACTGCGTTATATGAAAGTCACCATCCACAGTATCAATATCCTCGAAGTGATCAGCAGATACAAATTTGAGTGACTTGAAGTTTGATACAGCAATGACCCTTTGTTCATCGTGGATCGCTAATAATCGTAATTCTTCTCCATCCTTGTGTTGTTTTAAATCTATTGCGTCTGCTATGGCAAAATCATCAATCAACTTGAATCCATAATCATCGGATACAACTTCTCCAATTTCAGCCATAGTTTTTAATAACTGTTTTGCCTGTCGATTTGTTTTGCAGAAGTTAATGATGAGAGAGCCAATATTGTGTGTACTTTCGATTCAAAATGCGGAAACCGAAGATGTAAAATTAGAGCTACCAAATAATTACGAAAAGTTCTCTTCTTCATCTTTTAAAGCCGCACATTGTTGCTGCAAAAAGCATTAGCCTAAACTCACCCAGAGAGATTGAAGAATGACCAATGACAAGTACCACAGTTGTCAGTTTTGTAAATCACAGTAAATTCATCTCTTAAGTAGCATTTATTGAAAACCACATCCAACTTCTGCACAAGAAACCTGTCTTCTACTTTCTCCCATCCTACTATACTGAATTTAAATTTGGTAATATGCATTTCTGGCTCAGGGAAATGGAGACGGATAACACCACGCCCCAACTCGGGACTTAAAATGATGACAATTTTAGTACATTTTGGATACTTTGGCCAGTACCTGTGTTCAAACCACACATTTATGCTAGCAATGGGAAAATTAATAAAACATTGGCCCATCTGTTGGGCAATAGTGACATTGATTTTTCCATAAACAAAAATAAACATTCTTAGTGTTTCATGGCAAAGCTTTACAAGCTCCTGCATCACTGCTTCTTTATCAGGTGTCGAAAAGCTTCTTAGACAACACAAAGCAATATAAGTTTGGGATATTGTTCATCCAATTGAGGGTCGGGAAAAACAGCATCAAGGCGCATACATGCCCGAATTGACAACTGACAAAGGAGCGTGGAATAAAATGCTCTATTGAACTGGTATTTTATATTAGTTTAAAAGCGAAGGTGTAGAAATAGTCGTTTTAATTTTAAGGTTTTGCATTGATACGACTTTTTACCACGATTGATACGGATCTTCACCAAGCTCGATACGGGCAGTCAATGTAGAAAGACTTGATAATTGATTAACCATGTCAACCTCGTTCGGCCTCTCGTTGAACCTTTTGCAAAGGGTACTGGGGTTTTCCAGCATTTGAACACTTTGGCATCCAATTCAAATGCTGAAGGTGTAAACACAGTTTTAGAATGTAGTAACCGAAGGTATTGCTGCGTGTACAAGGTTTGTTCCACAACATTAAGTCGAGGAGCGCGATCTTTACAGTTTGCAACCAATTGGAAATGTCTAATTGATTTGAAATGGGTGAAAATACGTAAAAGTAGTGAAACGTGAAACGTGAAACGTGAAACGTGAAACGTGAAACGTGAAACTCGTACAATTCTAAATGGTGGATTTCCTTTGTTACACTCATTTGACTTAGATACGTCTCCAATGTATCAAAGAAGATAATGGTATACATATTGGTTTTGAAGTTGTTAATATCTTTAAGAAATTGAAATTTACTCCTCTTCAGGCGGGTCCATCACATTTCTGATCCATCGGTCATGGCTAGTACACTTAAATGCTTAGATACAATTTCAACTTTGTGACATAGTAAAGCTTGGAACGTAAGGGAGCAAGGGCCAAAGCTTGAGGTTGGTTTATATGAGTGAATATCTCTTGTAGCACCTAGTATGCCAAGTCAGACAAGCAAACCATCATGTGTTATTGGGATACACAAGGTGCATGACAAATTGAAACTGTATATGTACTCTCTTGTTGTGTATTTTTGGGCTTGCGTGAGTAATAAAGTGCAAATTGGGTATACCCTTTCCTAGAAGCTGAATGGGGACCCAGTTGCTACCACGCTACTTCAAATTTTGCCAGTAAGAAAGATTTGATTTGGAAAACTTCTGAAGAGATTAAACCAACCAAGAAATTTTCACTTATCGAATACAAATGCGCAATAGTAGTACTACTAGTCGTATAATTCATCAATTAATAGATATTTAAAACGCTTTCAGGGCTCATGTCGTGACTCATCTGAGACTGGGTTGAATATAGTTACAGAGAGACAGTTCTTATATGATACTTGAAATATCACTGTCGATTCTTTAATCTTTTTAAGGAATAGAACTCAAGATTGGGTTACATTTCTTTGTATTTTCTGTTCTTACTAGTTGTATAGCTTTATTTAGTTACATATGCAAAGTATAAGATATATTTGGTCACGCTTTTTTTTTCAAAAAACAGTGTAACAAGTTGTCTTGACAACGAAGGAAACTATATCTTGTCTCATCGACCCACCCCATATCAAAAAGGATAAAGTAAATAACAAAAGTGAGAAAGATAAAATTGAGGGGCAGATGTTATTATACAAAACACGGATGTTCATTTTCATCAGTGTACAGGAATTACGAAGCATAATTAAAACTATACAAACCAAGTATATTGTTGTTGTAAAAACTCATTCACTTACTTGGTAGATTCCCGTGTCATTATATTTATTACGAATCTACTGCTCTATTTATACATATTTCTCTCATAGATATTGTATCGTTTTTTATTAACACCTACATTATATTAAACTCCACAAGTTATAGTGTTTTTCCTCAATTATAGCCACACTTTCACATATATTATATACTTTAGAGAAGTGTAACATTATCTCCACTTTTATCTGTTCATCACATAATAACTTTATTATGTGTTTGATTACACATCACACACATTTTTATATCCCTTTTCTCCTCAGATAAATTAACACGCACAGTAATCTCCAGCACTTCACCATACAACCGGTGTTGAGGCCATCATACCCAACAGACTTTAATCACAACATGCATATCTAATAATTTATGCAGTAATTTATCTATTAGTAGTTTGTTATACCTTCACTTTGTATCTATGTACTTTTTGTATAAATATTGGCAACTAAGCAAAACCCAAAAGAGGTATAAATAGCGGTAAACATTCCACATTTCTGTTTAATTCCGCATTGGAAATATGATGACAACGATTTTAGAGGAAACAATCATCATCAAAACAACAAGCACTTGAAATAACGATGATTTGTTTTGCATTTGGGATAGATTTTTTCTTTTCTTGATTCCAGTTTCTGCATATTGGTAAACACCTCTTGGACAATCATTCACCAATATGCAGAAACTAGAATATCATCTTTTTCCTTATTCAAGTATTGCAATTTATTTTTTTTATAGATGCGTAGTAAATGTCTTTCATGTTATTATTGATTGCAGTATCAAGAGTTGTTATAATAAAACGAATTTGTATATTATTTGTATATAGCAAACAAAGATTATTGTAGTCTTATTCTCTTGGTTTTTGCCAATTCGTCTTTTGAATAGTAGAAGCTGTTGGCTTGATCGTTTCATCAACATACAAAGTTTGGTCTCTGAGCTATCAGATACATAGACGAATAGATTTTCTATATTGTGTACTTGCAAATTATTTAACTTAAAGGACTTGTGATTTCCTTAACCAGAGAGTGCAAAATATTAACAATATAAGTTCACGATATTAAAAGGTTCTGTGTGTGGTTTTTTGAACTGGCAGAATACAAATATAATTGTAGTTGCATAATCCTCTATTCTTCCGAAACTGTTAGCGGAAAAAAAAAGGCAAGAGGAAAAGAAATTTAAAAGAGTACAAAACAATATTTTTTTCCGACAATTTGTAGGGAGTATTGTGTTTGAAATTGTTTCATGGATCCCCCAAAATTCTGAGAGCCGCTAGAGAGTTCTTTTTTGATTTGAAGAGTACGGGGCTTCAATGTACCACTTCTGAAACGTTTGGTGTAACTTCGTGTGGCATTATTTCTAGAGAAATATAGGCTGATCAATGCTAGATTTCCCACCAAAAATGAAGAAAAAAAGAAAAGGGATCAGTTAATCACGTGCGCACATCATTGTAACAAAGCCATGCGCAACACAACACAAGAATGTAAAAAATTTGGGGTATGTGGGGGAACAAGCGAAAGGCAACATTGTTACATTTGATGATAACTGGGTACAAAACATAAAAAATTAGCAAGTTTCACTATGTATCGGAAAAATTATTCATTGGAGGACATAAAAAGTGTCTGGTGACATTTAATACAACACGGGTGAACAAAAATAAGAAAAGTTCGGAGAGTTTTGTTTTATCATTTGATTGCATGACCTGGATCCATAGAACCGGAAAAATTTTTGAAGTAAAACATCTTCTGTAATGTTGATGAAAAAAGAGCTCAAGAGAGTTTGAACCATCTGACAATCAGTTGCCACTCATTGCAGTCCCCACCATTTAAAGGGACAAGTTTACTTCTACACCAATCCTTACCTTATTAATAGCTACCTCATCAATACAATGTCTGTCGGAAGAATTGAACGAATTTTTTTGGATTCCGTCTTTTGTGTATTTCTGGGTAGTGCACGATTGCACAAAACCCCAACAAAAAGAAAATAAAATTAGGATCAATCTGAAGGAGAATCAAAGGATATATAACCATTTGAATTATACGAAAGAGAGGGATCTATCAAAAGTGGAGTAGTTCAGTATGTGTTAGGAGGAGTGATAGTATATATATATATATATGAAGCAACAGCTGGGTGTGACAATAGTAGTTATAAGTGAACTGTAGTTAGCTGTATGTGTGTTGTATTTGATTGTATTTTGTTTCATTCCGTGAAACTATTTATTCCATTGTTTAATTTTGTTTTTTATTATTTCTTCTTAAGTATGTACACCACCTCCTCCTCTCCTATTGTTTTAATTTTTAAAAATAACAAAAAGGATTAATTTTTGGAAAAAAAAAAAAGAAAAATAAAAATAAAAGAGCATTCATCTAATTATAAATATATGTACATATATATCCTCTATATTGTTTCATTTTACAACTATCTAACAACTAACAAACTGAATAGCAATTTGTTGGAATTTAAATAATCCCCTTTTTTAAAAAATATCATACTCAACATATACACAGAGATATAAACACACATCATTCAATTTTTTTCTATTTCTTTTAAAAAAAAGAGACAACTGGAGTGTTTTTCTTTACTAGAGCCTTTACCCCCCCCCCACACACACACATTATATCAGTCTCAAAGTCTACCACCATCATATATCTATAAATAAACCTCATATAGTGTTCATGTACTAAAGAGAGAAGAATAACCCAACGAAACCCCACTAATAAGTACACAGACTTCTTATTCCTTTCGCAATGTATGCTTCACCATTCTCCAATAGTCAGGGCAAACAATCAGCACCATCTCAGTTCAAAGAGAATGCTAGAAATGAAATTTACAATAAATTACCCTCAATAAATGGGTCTTCACGACTGCCGATATCAACCCTTAAATCATCTTCGTCCATCAGATCAGCTCCACTGCAATTTTTCAAGAAGTCATCATACCAACCACTGCATCGATCAGCCAATACTACGTCGTCATCATCATCAGCGTCAATCTTTTCATCATTCGGTAAACGTTCAGTGCGCTCAGCACCTTCTATTTATTCCAGCTCAACGGGAACTATTCCAGAAGACCTGGAACCATTAACAGTTACTGTTGAACAATTGGTGAATGATATAGTGCTTCATGAGGGCCATTTTGCCAAAGTATACGAATCAAAACAAATGAATGTATCTGACCCCGAGGAGCTTTACAAGATTTCCCTTGGTTCGAGTCTTGCCTATCAAAACAATAACGAGAATTTAATTGATTGGAATTTAAATGTCACCAGGTGTAAGTTGATGTTGACCCAACTACCTTCGATATCAACAGCCCTGGATCAAATCTCGTATAACCAAAACTTTCCTCCTCAATTAATTGGCGATTTAGCCCAGCTTTGTCATTTGATCATTATACAACCACATATATCCGATACTGAATTAATATTCACTCTCATACAGTCCAATTTATATGAAGAACACAATTTAGATTTGGCGTTTAAGAAGCTGGTTGCTGAAATATCAGTCAAGCAATCACGTTTATTGCAAATCAATGAAGTACGACAGAACCAACAATATCCCAACATGCAATTTAACGAACACGACTTTCTCAAGTTCAAATTTAAAGAGATTGCCTTAAGAAATTACTTGATAAATTTGGCTGCTGCGGCAACAACTGCCCATGAGTACAAATTTAAAGTTGATGAATTGAAAAGAGGGTTGAGGTTGGAAGGAAAGAAGAAACTAAGTAAAGAAGAAAAGAAACAGTTGTGGGAACAAGTACGACTGGATGTTTTTAAACGAGCAGGTCTTGAATGAATATACGTATGTATTAATGTATGTGTATGTATTTTTAAAACTTTTTACGATCATTCTTTACCTTTTTATAATGACTCTTTTTACCACTAGTCTTTTGTTGTTGGATTTCATGATATTTCCTCTTGAAATACTTTTTCGTCGCATCATCATGCAACAATTCTTCCACCAAGTTTGTCCCCTGTTGCTTTTTGGTCAACTTGTTGTAATAACCAGTATTGCCTTCGATTATAGTACCCATTTGGAAATATTTGGGGATTTGCCATTTCTCCTTCTTGTAATGGCGTTTAGGGTCTAGAGCTTGTCTTTGTTTGATGATTTGTAAATCACGCTTGATGGTGGATGTGAGTTCGGGGCGCGACATGTTGAACCACTTTGAGCCACTGGTCTCATCATCTTGCTTTTTAACTGTTGTAGCAGCAGTCACTGGATCGTGTATCCTGACTACTTTGTCTTTCGACTGAGGTGGGTTTTCGAAATTGGACTGAAGTTTGGGAAGTTTTTTGATGGAGGCTTCTATGCTTTTGAAATCTTGAGTAGGATGTGTTTCCTTATGTAGTTCTTCCAGTAGTTGGGCAAACAACTCATTCAAAGTTGCATCCTGTGAGTTGTTGGTCATCTTGTCTGATGAGTAAGATTCAGTTTCTGAGCTATCCATTATCAGATATGTGTGGTAGTGAAGATAATGAAAACAGGGGTCAGGAAATTATTCTTCTACTCGATGAGGGATGACACTATAGATTTCTTTCTTTTTCTTTTTTTTTCTCTTCATTTTACTTTATGTCTTCTCTATACAGGGTATTCGGTAGCGCATAACATTTTATCTAAATACCATCAGAGAACCCACTAACCAACGACTTGTTAAACCCACCTTCCTTTACAGCTAACTCATAGTAGCCGTATATGGTGGTGACAGCTAATAATATAGAGGTACCACTTCCCAAAGTACCCATCAAGTCACAGACAACAGACAATGCACCAATAGTGGCACCACCAAACGCAGCAGCAACAGGGATAATCTTTTTCAATTCCTTGTAAGCTGAAGTTTCTCTATGACCAGCAATAACCAAACCTTGTTCCTTGAACTGCTTGGCAATGTCTCTAGGTGATGTACCACTAATCTCAATCCAAGTGGTGGAGAATAAAGCACATGATCCAAGAACAAAAGCAATGTAAATTGTGGTTTTGATTGGATCCAACAATGCTTCAGTAAAACTAAATGGTGGTTGAATGTAGTAGGCCAATCCTCCATTGGCGTACAATTGTGATGATCCTGGTCTAGCATCCCAACTACCCAAAAGCTTAATAAACAAGTTATTTGGCCATCTGATAAACAACAACTGTGAAATGATAAAAATGTTGGATGCAAGGGCACTTTCCAACATAATTGGAATATTTGAGGTGTAGAACAAACGGATTGGATACAATCCATATGGTCCTCTTTGTCTGGTTGATTTCATTGGCAATTCAATTCTGAATCCTTGCAAGTAGACAACAGTGAAAAACACCAAAATAGTGGCCAACAATTGAAACATGTTTGGCAAGTTTGGTCTGTAAAAGGATTCAATCAAGGCTCTTTTCTTGTCCTTTCTAGAACCAAGAAGGTGGAACATGGAAACAACAGCACCATCAAACTCAGTACCTCTAGCTGACGAACTTGTGGTGGGGGCAAATGCTTTCCAAAATACTTGCTCACAGGTGTTTGTAGCAGTAAACAATGAAACACCAGAACCCAAACCATAACCCTTTTGCAACAACTCATCCAACAAGATGACGATAACACTGGCAAATACCAATTGCAAAATCAACAAAAGACAAACACCAACCCCAAGAGCTTTTGGTGGTCCATAAATACCCGTCAACACATAAACAGTAGCCTGTCCCACTGCCAACAAAATTGCCAACAATTTTTGAGCGACTTGGAAAGTCTCACGGTCATTCTTATTTTGCATGTCAACATGAATCAATTTGGTACCTTGCAACAATTGAAACAACATACCCGATGATACAATTGGCGAAATACCCAATTCCATCAAAGTTCCCCTATTCGAGGCCAACATCATCCTCAACCAGAAAAGGGGGTCACTTCCATCAGTCGATGCAATTCCGTATAGTGGAATTTCAGACATAACAAGGAAAATCATCAATGAAATAATGGTCCACATGACACGTTGCTGGAACTGAACCTTACGTTCAGGAGCAATCACTTCGGGCAAAAAGGGCCCAAATGGCTTCACCAAGTCCAATACACGGAAGCCACTCATTTGTAATAGTTTGTTGTTGTTGTTCTTGTTGTTGTGATGTATATACAAGAGTCAAATTATGAAAATTTTGGAGAATGGAAAAAAAAATATTCAAATTAAAACACGTCAACTGGAAAAAAAGAGAACAACAACAGAAAAAAAAAAACAAAATGAAATGTTGACTTCCTAATAAGGAAGTCAATTGAATTCAATTGGGACTGTGACTTTTTTGCTAGTGAAAATTAAATTTCAGGTAAATCAATAAAGAAAAAAATATTGTCTTACACTACAACACATCAACTCCAAATGGCTTCAGACTGGGCAGCTAAATTGGCTAATGCAGCACCAACTCAAGACAAGCCAACGACTAATGAAACGCTACTCACGCAAGCAAAACAAGACAAGAAAGTGAAATCATCTAGGTCGACATCGAGAACCCCTCCACCACCACCACCATCATCATCGTCATCATTCAATGGACAGGAAATTAAGCAATTCCTACAATCGCACTACCAAACATACCTTGCCAAAGCACAACAGGATAAGGATGGAGAACAGTACAAGGTTTACCGGTCATTGGAGTCGTCGAATCAATGGGAGACCCAAGTCAGGTCGAATCCAAAGAATGTATTGAGGAACCGACCCCAGAGCAATACTATTGACATTTTGTTTGAGATTAATCGGTCTATTTATCAGCAGAGACAAGTTGAGAAAAAATAGTGAGTGTAGGGTAATGAGACAAACGGGTTCTTATAATCGGGCATCATACAAAGAGCAGTCATATCGTGATGCATAAAAAGGAAAGTAAATGTGGTAAAAAGTTCCCTGTCAATGACTTGTGACCTGAAGCCACTGGGATGGTAAGTACCACATTCCATATAGTACAGCACCTCATGGCACTCAGTAGTATATAGGGCAGTGACTTGCACTCTCCTACGCAAGGCAATATTTTAAAACTCTATAGGACTAATTTTTTTTTTAAACTATGCATTTTCTATTTAGGAATGTAAGATTCAAATTTTTCAACTTCTTTCTTAGATCCTAACCAAATACTGGATTTATCATGGATACCCTTTGGCAAAATCTCCAAGATTCTTTCTCCCCTATCATTAACGGCTTTACCACCAGCCTGTTCCAACAAATATGCCATTGGGAAACCTTCGTAGAGAATTCTCAATTTTCCGTTTTTGGACTTGCTGTCTCCTGGATAAGCAAAAATACCACCATACAACAAAGTTCTGTGGATATCAGCAACCATAGATCCAATGTATCTAGCGGAATATGGCTTTCCATTCTCTTGAGGTTTTTTCAAATCTTCAAAATATTGCTTGATGTAATCAGGCCAGTAGTATGAGTTACCTTCATTGACTGAATAAATGGCTCTTGATTCAGGGATACGCAAGTTTGGTTGAGTGAGAATAAACTCACCCAATTGAGTGTCCAAGGTGAACCCATTGACCCCATCTCCAGTAGTCAACATCAAGTGAGCCGACGCACCGTACATTGTGTAACCAGCACAAACTAGTTCAGTTCCTCTTTTGAGAACATCGCTGATTGATCCAGGTGAGTTTTCTGGGATTCTGTATACACCAAAGATGGTACCAACTGAGACACCGGCATCAATGTTGGACAGCCCATCAATAGGATCAGTACAGACGGCGTAGCGACCACCCCCTGGGAAAATGATTAAATCTTCTTGTTCTTCAGAAACAAGCACCTTGACATTTCCCGAACTCTTCATGGCATTGATAAAGATTTCATCGCCAATAACATCAAGCTTCTTTTGAACATCACCAGTTGTGTTGGCTGTACCGGAAACACCAAGCAAGTTAACCAATTCGGCCCTTCTGATGTTGTGAGCGATAAACTTGAATGCAAATTGCAAAGAATTCAACAACAAACTCAATTCACCAGTGGCATTGGGAGCTAATTTTTGTTGCTCTTGCAAGATAAACCTAGTCAAAGTGATAATGTCAGTTTGGACATCCATTTGCTTGGAGACAGAATCGTGTGCGTTACTCATGGTTATGTTTATATTTAGTAGTAATTGTATATAGTCAATGTAATAACGAAAGAAAGAAAAGATGATTGTAGTATTACTTTTTTCTTCTTTTTTTTTTGATTATCAGTCGTGGTTTACCCCATATAAAAAATCAAAGGTGCAGTAAAAAAAATGTGTCGTGTTTTCCAAAAGTGTTACAAAAGCTTCCGTAGGATTGCTTATTCCGTCGACGTCCGGGGTGTGTTGAACCGCCACCACTGCGTTTTATTTTTTCCGCCGTTTTGTGGTGCGAAAACATTCTCATGCGTGTTGGGCAGCAACCAAAAGCGAGGGCGCGGTCATAACGACACAAAAGTGTGAGTGAGACAGGAAAAAAATGGAAACAGTCTTTTCATTTCCGGGTTTCCGAGATGGCTGAATGCGCAAAAACTCTAACTTGGTTAAAAACCTCACCAGATAGAGTCGATTGAACAGGCAATCACACAGCCACTACTGTTCACGTATATTTATCGGCGACAATTCACTAAAAAGACAAGTTATGAAAGGGAAGGCTACAAAGGCGTGTTTTTTATCGTTCGTAGAGGATCCCGTTTGAAAGAATTGGTTGCATCATTGAGTGGGAAGCATCATTTGGCAACCAGAGATAGACCATTTCGATTACGATAACAGCATCGAGATATGTGTGCTTTAATTTATAAAAGCAGAATCGATGCAACTGTTGCTCGCTGCCCAGAAGTAGTGCATTGGTGATAGAGGATACATTAAATACGAAACTACGGAAACTATTAGAGACCTAGCTATATCGCACCCAATTAAGGGACATCGTCACGGATTATATTATTCAAAGTGATCGCTCCAAGTTTATACAGGCATAACGTCGAGTTCAAAAGATGGTATTGAACAGACTGTAACAGATAATCACTCAACAACCAAGCAGCCAATTAATCAAACGGATAAACACAGAGTTTACTAACCTGATGCTATATGAGTGCTGTACAATATTTTGGCCCTTAATTGCGTTGGCTTTTGACTCCAAATACTCATGTGAATTTTACAGATTCTACCCCCTTAAATTTTATCACAAGCACAAATAAAGAAAAAAAAATAAAACTCTTTTATTTCCCCACGAAAAACTATCGTCCCTTCTACATCACTTATCAATAACCATGTCACTCGACCAACACGAAATCAAACTCCACAATGATGGCAGAGAATTTACCACATTAAGTAATTTTCCTTTATCAACAATTGATGCACAAGACTTTGACCGCGTCATTATTCTTCTTCATGGATTCCCTGACGTCAATACCACTTTTAACAAAGTATGGCCATTGTTGCTTTCCCATTTTAAAGAGAAAGTTTTACTCATTGCTCCTAAGTTGAGAGGGTACGAGAAGTCAAGTATCGGACCTGAACAGGAGTATATGTTGCCTTATCTTGCCGGTGATGTCAAAGGTTGGATCTATGAAGTTAATCCTAAATTGGACAAGCCAGTACATTTAGTAGGCCACGACTGGGGAGCTATTATAGCATTCAAGACGGCAAATTTGTATCCTGAATTGATTACGTCTATGGTTACTTTAGCAATTCCTTACTTGGCAAACGTAAGAGGGTACGAGTTGTTGTGGCACGCACCTGAGCAAATGTACTTGTCAACATACTTTTTCACTATGCAGTATCCTTGGCTATACAAGGCAAAATTGACAGAGTCAAATGATTACTTGACATACCTTTGGAAGTACTGGTCGCCCGGTTACAATGTGTCGCAAGACGAGATTAGTGAAGTTAGAGATGCATTCAAGAGAGATGGCGTAGTAGATGCTGTCACAGCCTACTACCGCCACTTGTTCCGTCCGTTATCATTTTGGAAATCGAGATGGCCTGTTGATTTTGTAAAAGTTCCCACCTTGATCTTAAATGGAGAAAATGACGGCTGTATGTCTGCCAGAATAGCGCAATTGGAACAAAAGAAATTAAAGAGTTTGTATCCAAAGGCCCAAGTTAAGGTAGTTCCTCAAGTAGGCCATTTCTTACAAAGAGAGGCTCCAGATGTAGTTGCTGGTTTAATTGCTGATTTCTTAGAGTCTATTTAATTCATCGACCTCACCATTTGCATAAATCATCGTTTCATCCTCAATTGTAGTTGTAATGTCATTGTCAATTGATGCATCTCTTATCTGCGACTGTAATTTGAGCAACTGGAGCTTACCCTTGATTGCATACAAGTGAGGCATAGTTTCAACGTTCGATCGAAGACTCTGTTGGAGGCCCTTAACCGATATGGAAGAGTTGGCAATCAGGTTTCCGTGTATCAATAGTATCCACTTAAGCCAGATTGGATTGTTGGTATCAATGACTTGAAATAATCGTTCGACATACTCATGGGGCAAGTTTGTGACAATTTGCTTCACGTCTTGGTCGTTGTGTAGTGACGAGCAAATGCCAGTGACCTCTTCCTTGTCTGTCTTGCTCTGACTTAGATTTTCATGTAGTTGAGTTTCCACGGTCTTCACATCTAATTCATCAACTGGATAACCTATATCAATCAAAGTACTACTTTTTGGGTTGGCTGATATTCCGTTTTGAAAGGATATTGTATTAGTCTCGTGAGAAAAATTTTGCACGTGAATGTCGGTACCATTGTGCCAGCTGACATTGCTAGTTCCTTCTATGGTGAAAACGTAATCAACAGGATGCGGTGTCTCTATACTTTTTATGTAATTTCCTGTGCTTGTGAATATCTTCAATGAGTCACCACTGATGATGTAAATTTCTTCGGCAACCTGTACTTTTAAATCATGTCCTACAGCCAATTCTTTCTTGTCCAAATTGGAATCTATCAATACTGCTCGGGATGACGATGATGCTACTATGGTTGAACCCAGCACTTCTATCGATACGACTTCAAAATCAGTCTCTATTTCTTTCTCCTTAACAAATGCGTTTTTACTTATCTTGCCAACTAAAAGTCCCACAGATGTGCCGATGTACACAACTCCATTCTTCACCACAACAGTTTTAAAGTCAGGCACTTTCACTTTGTTGTATTTTCCATCCAATGCAACCTTGTAGAGGTTACCCTTAGACAAGCCCCATATCGTATTATCTTCTAATGCAATAATTTGTGTCAACTTCATCTTCACGTCGTGTTTCATAACTGTCCTCGAATGTACCGAAATCGTCACAATATCACCGGAAGATAAAACAGCAATAACTGAGTCATCTATATTCTTAAGTGACTTTGCTGACCCGTTAAGCTCCCTCTTCTTTGCGGAGCTTGAAGTCTTCCCCAAAGTAAAATCAATGACTGACTCATCTAAAAAGACAGATCCACTAGGTGACAACTTCCCCGATACATCAACCATATAAAATTGGAATTCATCCTTTCCACTACGGGGGATGAGTTTAGCTATTAGGTTGTTGTAGATGCTATACTTCATAGTGGTTTGGTTAGGAGGAGCTTTGCCAGTTTGAGTACTTTTTTTTTCAGCTCTTCAATGTCGAGATGAGATCGCGCAAAAAAAAAAGAAAAATATGAATGAGATGATATTCAATTTCGTCTACTCTATTTACAAACCCTGCATTTCTACCATCTGTTGCACTTGATTTCGACATAAGTCCTTCAAGTCGGACACGTCTGCTTTCAACTCCTCCACTTGCTCCGATTTCTCTCCAATCAACTCCAACATCGTTTGCTCTTTCACGTCTTTTTCTTCGATTGCCAGCTGAAGGTCCTCAATTTTGGTCTTCAACTCTTGCACTTGTTCATTCACCTTTATCGACTCAAGTAACTCCTGCTCCCTTGATTCCTTGACATCTAATAGCTTCTCGTATTCATCCTTGAGGGTATTCAACTCAATTTCTAAACGTCTAATGTTTGAACTCATTTTGTGGATTAATTGTAAATTGTTTCCATTGGTTATGGTAGAGGGAACACCTAATCCACCGGTGCTTCCATTTAGGCCGCTGATAGAAACACCAAAACCTGGTGTCAAATACGATTCACGTTCCAACAGTTCCCCTTCCCCAATTTCGGTAAAGGATGCCAGAGAACGATTCAGAAACATACCAAACTCTTTATTTAACGCAGGAGTATTTGAAGATTCGCCAAGTCGTATCTCGTTCCAGCTTAAATCGGAGCTTAGAGAGCTATCTCGAGTCAACTTCGGTTGCTGATATCCTTGCTGCCTTTGTTCCTCCTTTAATGATTCAATCGTTTCATTCAAACTGGTGATTTTGATGTTGAGGTTAGACCGCTCCTGGGTGAATACTGCTTGTAATCGCTCGAGCTTTTCATTAACGACCTTTATGTCATCATCTTTGAGCTTGATTGATAATTGCAACTTATTAATTTGTTCTTGTAGCTCTTCCTTCTCATCCTGCAAACTTCTAATCTCATTGGATTGCAGTTGTAAAGCACCATTGGCTTTAATCAAATCATTGCTCAATTTAGTTTTTGCCCTCTTTGCCGCATCCAATGCTGATGTCAACGTATCAACCTTTAGCGAAAGATTGGATTCAATCAATTTCCAATTTTCCTGTGATGATAAATACTGTTTTTGCAAAACATGATGCGAATCAGACAACTTCTTGAAATCATCAAAGTCAATTTTGTCATCACTGTGGGGTACTGTTGGCACCTCATGGTCAAACCTTAGTGATTCAATCTTTTCTTCCAACCTCGTAATTTCCTCAGAATAACTTTGCCTTGCTTTCGATAGCTCTTCCTTTTGGGAATTTATAGTCTCCTGCTTTGACTCAAGGTCTAGGCCGTATTGCTTCATGGCCATATCATGCTCAACTTTTAGAGCATTGACCTCTTTGGTCAATTCTTTTCTAGTTGCAGTTACCTCCTCATGCTGCTTTGATAACTCATGGTACTTGATTTCCGATTGCCTCAATTTGTCAACCTCACTTCTGGATGTGTTCAAATCCTGATTTATTGTCACAAACTTGGCAAGAAGCTGATCCACGGTCTTGAGTTTATTTGACTTGAGAAATTCTTGTAGCTCTTGTGAGGACACCAATGCGGTGTCATGTTTCTTCGCATATTCAGCCATATCCTCCTCCAAGGTCTGGTTAGCTAATTTTAGCTTCTTTATACTATCATTCAATTTAAGTTCCTTGTGTGATAATGCCTCTCCTTCTTTCAACAATTGGACAATAGTTTCGTCTTTAGTCTTGAGCTTGTCCAACAATTCATTACGTTCTTTTTCAAAAGAGTCGGGCTTTTTCAGCTTCAAACTAGCATTCTCTAGCTTTAGTTTTTCAATCTCTGCTTTATAGTTCATCTCATTACCGTGGGTTTCGTGGTTTCCCGTTACTTGTGGTGATATTTGTGGAGAGGGTGTTTCCCCTTGCGCCTGGTTTTGCTCGCCATTGGCCAAAGACTTGGTTCCTGACTTCTTTTTACCCTTTGCAGCCTGTGCTAGTCTTTCTTGAAGAGTCAATCTCTTTTTTGGTGGTTTTGTAGTTGGTTCTTTTGATTGGGTTGATTCGTTATTGTGACTCAGGTCGGTTGTCCCTTCCTCTACACTTTCATTTTCAGTTCCAAGGTTCAGGTTATCCCCCTTTTCCATCGTCGGTTCATCTTGGTTTAGATTTGCTGCTGAAACATTCGTATCGGTCATTCTCCCTGTAGCAACCTGTCCTGAAAGATCTTTACGCAAGGCTTTCTCGTCAGAGCACAAATGTAGTAAAAAATATATAAAAAAAAAAAGAAAATAGCGAATTTGGGTGCTACCAAATACACTTATGATATTAAATATAATAATACACGATAGACTTCCAAAAACTATATAAAACTAAAAACAAAACGCCGAGTTTGAGTTCACTACTCAGCTATTAGAAGAAAATGTTCACTCAATTTAATGTTGATTTGTTTGCTGCTGCGGCAGTTGTTGATGACTCGAGTAAATACCAGCCCCTAGGGTCTGTTGTTGTTGGAATTGAGATTGGTACAAGTTTTGTTGCGGTACAGTCTGATAATACTGTGAAGTGGAAGTTGATCCTCCGCCTGAACGCTGTGGCTGTACCTGCAGTGCTTGTTGTGCTTGTTGTGCTTGTTGCGTGGTCAATGGCGTGGCACCTTGAAATCCCAGATAATATAATCCCGCGTTGGGGGCAGGAATTTGGGTGGAGTCCGTTGAAACACTGGGTCGTAAGTTTGGTGGTGCCGTGTAGCCATAATAGTAGCCAGAATAGTCATTAGGCTGTGTCACATATTGTTGTGGAGGAACTGGTATTTGCGATTGCTGTGGAAGCTGGTACTGGCTTGGTTGCAGCACCTGCAGCAGTGATTGTGGTTGCAAATGTTCCGGTTGCGTGTAATTTGCTTCCTGTTTATCCTCCTTGCTCTGGCTCCCATTTTGAAAATCAAGTTTTGATTTACGAGGCCCGTGCTTCTTTGTGACAATGTGTGTGTTTAAATGATTTAATGAACCATAGCTCTTCAGACACCCAGGGTACGAGCAGGGGTACTTTCTAACAATTTGATTGTACCGTCTTCTAAAACGCCTACTCTTTTTCTCTTGTGGTATAGGTGGTTGGGTATCCGACTTTGTGGTAGGTACTGCTACTCCTGAAACACTGTTGGGGTACAGGTACCGTATGCCAGTTGATGTATTAGCTGTTGTATATGTTGGTTGAGTGTATTGAGTCATTCCTGTAAAGGTATTTTGTGGTTGCAAAATATTTTGTCTCTGATAGGGGTCATAGTTTGATTGTTGGTAGGCTGAATAAATGGACGGCTGTGCGCTATAATCGTAGGCTTGTTGTTGCTGTTGTGGTTGCGTTTGGGGGTACAGCTCTGATTGTTCTTGCTTCATTGTTGATCCCAAAGGGGGTAAAGTAGTTTTACTGTCTATTCCGTATCCAATGGTTGAAGGTGGAGCTCTGTAGTCCACCTGGTCATTGCTTTGATCAGCAGGAGGGGCCATGTTTTGTACCTTTGTTTGAATGGGGGCCTCTTTTTTTAAGCTTTGGCTATGTTTATTCTTTGGTTTAGATGTAGTTGGTGTTGACTCAAAACTCAATCTAAACGAATGGGTTAGTGTTATAAATCCAGTCTGAAAGCTAATGTTTGCAAATTGATGTTGGCTAAGCAATTCCCGCTCTTTTTTATATGCTTTTGACGCTTGATTGAACGACTACAGCAATAGGTATAAAGTATGTGCGTTTAGGGCGTTCAAACCCTAACTTTGATGGAACAAGTGAAGAAAGAATATAGCAGTGATCAAAGAATTTGAAACACGGCTTCTCAATGCTTGTATATGAAGATCCTGTTTAAATGTTAAGCCTTATGTAATAGACTTTTCTGATCAGGCCTTGAACTTTACCTTGCGATCCGCCTTTAACCAATTGTGTTCAAATACAGCTTTATGGTTGAGCCAAAAGTATAAACTGAAGCCTTTTTTTTTCACTGGCCTAAATTCTAATTTAAACTTTAACTTTGCCAGAATAGTGTGATGTCAGCAAAACCGCCTTGTCGGTAATCGATTAGATTATAATTGCACGGTTAAAATGTATGTCCTATTGACTTAAGTTGCTGGTAAAGAACCCACTATTTGACTTTTGGAGCTTTCGTGATCTTTGCTTTCTTGAAATAAAAGGATCGCTAGGAATTCTTTTGATAACAACCCTGACTTTACTTGGGCGCTAATTCTTTTGTTGGTCCGTGGGCTACGCTTGGGAGATGCTGTTATCGTATCTTCTCCTGTATAGTCAGTTTTAATCGATGAATATTATGGTCTAATGTATCAATAACGACCGGACGCTCCTTCCTTCTTATTCTAAGCTCCCTATTGCACTTTGTCGAAAAAAAGGAGTTGTTTTACCCGTGCGTGAGATTGTGTTTTAATCGACTGGGTGAATATGAAATCCTATATTCCAAGGGGAAATAAAGGGTTGTAAAATAAGCAGTATTATTTTAAAAGATTTGATCAAGATAATAATCCTGAAAATAATAAATTTTTGACACAGTAACTGGTTATTATAAACTCTTATATAAAAATAGTATTCCAAACAAATGTTTAGTGTTTTTTATTTAATTTTGTTGTTTTTTTTTTGATGATCCTTTTGTGAGACAGACTTTAACTATGATACTCACTTATACACCACCCACCCACCCACTCACTCTGTTATTCTACACACAGTACATATTTTAGTGACTACCTTCTTGTGTTTTAGAACTAAATAAAGAAAAACAAAATTTAAAAAATCAGACAATAAACTGCATCTCCTATTTTAGATGGCGCATGGAAATATAATATTGCACAAACTGTGTGCGTATCATATGCAGTGGAATTTTCTATTCCATTATATTTCACAGACACAGAATGTAAAAAAGAGCAATTCTTCTTAAAGGTATATAGCACACAAGCACACACACTTATATACACAGGTGGAGAAATTACTGAAAACTCTAAATACTAGAAGAATCACACTTTTTTGGAGAGTATTGGTTTAAAAAACCTTCTCTTGTCAAAAAAAAAGAAAATCCCAACAAAGTCAATTCTTTGAACTTCACGACAGTCGTCAAGTATAACCGACTATTTAAGAATTATTATAATCCTTGTTTTGCTTCGCGTGCAATAAAAAAAATAACAAACCCAACCTACGATTGTTCTTTCAGTGGGAGGTTAAACAACAAGAACAACTAAAAATAAAAAGAAGACCTGCATTGTAGTGAAAACTGTTAAAGATCCTTTTTTTTCAGTGTTTGGGGCTATTAAGTAATATAACTTTGGTTTGTGCGCAATTGACAAAATAGCATTAAAGTGGAATTGAGTAGTGGGAAGAAAAACAATAGTCAGTTATAACCAATGGCTAAGCAAACCCATTATAAGAATTGGTATCGAAATGTTGCACTTAGAGATTCAGTCGACAAAATACGTGTTTCTTCTATTGTTATGCTAGATCTAAAAGAAATTTAGTGTGTGCCCATGTTCCCAAAAATTTTAAATGTTTTAAATTTTTGCCTATCCACTCTGACTTTTGTTTGTGGTGCATGAGCTTAACAATTTTTTGGCTTAGTTATATCGGACATAAACAATAAAAATTATCAACTACTCGACACGTATATGCAACTGAGTTTAAAATGAAACAGGGCAAGTGTGATGAGGAGAAAGTGTTCCAACTTCAAGGTCGCGTAAAAGGTATCAAAATAAACTAGAACTTCTCTTCAAAGACAGGTGGTTATATATTCTCCGAACTTAGAAGCAATTACTCGGGGCGGCAAATGAGTAAGCTATTACTAAAAAGCAAAAAAAGAAAAAATTAAATATTAAATACACTCAACACAGCCAGGTCTAAATTCACATGTAGATACAATATATGCATGGTTTATTAAATATTGTGATACTATTATTAAGCGCTGTTATTGTTAAAAAGTAAACAAAACCAGAACTAGAGATACGAAGAATATTCCTCCCTCCACCACCAACAATTAAAACAGAAAAGTGCCGTTTGATTCAGATTTGACCCAACAACTAGACACATTAACTAATGGTTTAACTATGACGTACTAAAATTATAAAAGTAGCTCTGCATAATTATAATTTGGCACCCTTGTAAAATCCACTTTTGGTCAAAGAATCTACTGCTGCCCCCTCTTTCCCCCACTCCCTTATGGCGAGGGGAAAAAAAAGGACACACCCAAGACAAAAAAAGTTAAAAATAATAATAATAAGAGAGACTTAAAAGCCCATCATAGTACCTGAGTTATTCTAGACAAGGTTTCGAAGGAAGTTTGCACTCTTTGTATTGGATTTAGTGCTTGAGACTAAATTTTCAGCCGAAATTTGGTTAGCTTCGATTTGCACTCGGCATGATTGTTGATACTATTTGTACAAGCTTACACGACTTCTGCTTTTCAATTTTGTGGTCTATTTGTTACAACAGAATCATTGTTGTGGGTTTGTTTTCCTTTTCTTTTCCAAAACCTTAATGATAAAAGAAAGTAATGCAGGTGATTTCTCATTTCAAACAATGCTCAGGCTCTATGATTTGATAAATTTAGCACGTTGCGCACATGAAATAACAAAGTGAGCTTAACCCAAACTTATAAGTCCGAGCACTTAAATTTCACAATTTGGAATCAATTATACAAAGGGATATAGAGCATACACAGTGGTTTAATTTTTCAAATTACAAGCCTCCATACATTTTAAACACTGTTTGGCGATTCTAAATTTCATGTATAGTCTAACCAAAGAGAATAAAACAAAATAAAACGAACAATAAGGAAATGTCATCGGGGTTAAAAAGGTAAACAACTTTTAGACCGTTTAAATCTTGCTTACAGTGTGAATAAGTCTTACGTGGTGAATACGTCACCAACTTTAACCTACGCTTCATAGTGAGGCATTGGCTTCAAGGACGGTAGAGTGGCAAGTGTCTTAAATCGAACGACCCCTTTATTTTCTTTAAATCTGGTGTGTAAGCAAGCGCTTATTGGAGACGATGCAATTGACGAAAGCACCATTTACGAAATCTTCACAGGCACAAAATAACTGTTTCACTGTTATTACACAAAATTGACATTGAAACAATACTCACAACTGTGAAATTCAGAGAGAGAAAGAAATATCAAGTTTTAACGAGTGCAAGGGTGTGACAATTATCAAGGGCAATACTTCCATTGTTTCTCTACGGCGGTCTCTTCATAGCAAAAGTTTGAGAAGTAATCCTTCTTGTGGCCATATTTTATGAGGTTATAGACATTCTCGATAATGCGCGTCTTGACTAAAGTTTTATAAATGCGCACTGTAAATCATAGGAGTTTTGGTCTCGTCATTGTGTTTTTACTACGAGCATTCAATACATCAAACAGAGCAAACGATTTTCTCCGCATGAGCTGATATTTTAATGCAAGTGTACCATCTCATAGTATAAGCGTGTAGCTCATGGAGTGAACATTTGAAGTGGCTAAGAAGCGACATATCCAACTTGCGTTATAATTTTTTAGTAGAAAATTGCGCCACTCTTTTAGCGCAATAAAGATACAACAAAGTGTATTTGGAATAATCAGTCGACTTTGCTGCAATGCATCTCAGGTATTGCAAGTCGTCCATTGCCTCGTTTCTCTAGCATTGTCCTTCAAAGGACTTAACGAACCCATTGTTTATACAATGTCAGAACAGCATGAATCAACAGATCAGAGCCATATTGTAGCTCTATATCAAAGATAACCCTGGCGGTTTTGCATTAGATTGATTTAGTATTAGACTGGCTTTAGGAAACAGCAAACACTTCATGTGTAAAGCTTTGGCGAAAATAATCTAAAAAAGTGCTCAGTACATATGCAGGTGAGTATTTTCACTAATTGGGGCGGCAAAGAAACTTAATTTCTGCATTTACGGCCCGAATATTTAAATCCGTCACCGAAGATTACACGCCTGCACTCTGCTATACATTTTCAATTAAGTTTAAATGTTATGTATAATTAGAATCAATGCTGAAAGGTTGGATTGTTCGGAGATGTCGGCCACAAGTAATTGATACATAAAATTTAGGACTTTGATTTATTAAAATGCGGCACATGGGTTATATTTCCAGCCGTGTTTCTTTCTGCTTTTTGAGTGGTATTATCTTGAGTGCCACTTGTGGAAATCTTTCTGTTCCAACCAGACCTCAGAGATATCTCACATATGTCTTCGCAACTTACTGCAATTCTCTTTGCATTTAGTCTTGAAAGCATAAGCGACAGTTGATTCGGGTTTTTTGAGCTGCCGAAGTATTTTCTATTTTTGTTACAACCTAATTCCGCTACTAACTCCGACTTTCTAGTTTTGTTTGTTTACTTTACATTGGAACACTTTTAAAATAGAAATACACTGACTTCTTTGAAGATAATCGCATGATTAACTGTCTACTGCGGGGTTCTGGATATACACAATGTACTAGTGATGTTCGTGCTAGGTACAAATTTGCTTAGGCTTTACTCTATGCTGCCTTAGAATTTTCAACTTTTGTCCTGCTTTTACGGGCATTTGTTAAAGTATAGCACTTGACTAAAATTGCCGAAGCTTGAACATTTCTTTTTCTTATTCACAATCTCCACAAACGATACGGAGGTCTCCGAAACCTTCACTTCTCATATGCAGTCCCACTTTTCTTGTCCCCTTGAAATAACTCAAAGTTGACCATAACATGGAAATGTAATGCCAGAAGTAACAATGTATGCGGCGCTATGTAGTTTCTTTGTGTTTGCGAATCTTGAGCCAGTCTGGTATACTACTGCTTACAATTGAACGTCTACAAAGCTAAGCATACCTGGGTAGGTCGCATATCTGTAGGAAACTTCAACAAGGCAAGTACGAGAAACAATAACACATTGTAACCATACTTTCGCCTCAGATCCATCTTATTATTTGTTTTTGAATCTATTGTATAATTGTTCTGCAATCACAAGAAGCTCTATAAATCCTCCGAGAAAAAACCCAACAAAAATTTATCCCTTTCGCTCACACGATCGCCCACTCATTTGATTGCATAGCACCCATGTCTAATAAGGTTCTCTATCATTTAATAATGCTTCACACTTTCGTCACTTTACTTTATACAAAACTTTTGCTGTTTCTTATAACAGAACACACAGTGAATTGCAAGGTAGATCGTAACTGTATACTCTTTCAGCAATGGTTACTTTTGTAAACAGCTTGTGATGTCATTGCTAATGCAGAAAAATAAACCAAAAAAAATTAAGAAAAAAAAAAACAAAGGAGAATTAGAATAAAAATATTTTTAGTTTGTGATTGTACAGTAATTAGAGGCTATGCAGTTGAATATCTATATATATATTTGTAACCACTATACAACGACCTGTATATAGCATTTTCCGTATGTCTGGACCAAAGACTCCTAACCATTTAAAATTTTATTTTAATGCCAGGAAGGTAAAGACAATTTCAGCAAAGTCTCAGTTTTCTTAATTGGTCTAACCAATAGCAGTCAGACTTTACATCAGTATGTAAATGTAAAATTTTACTTGGCCATTGCATGTGTTGGACAGCCATTCCTGGCTTGTCTATAGTGTTTTACTAGGGTTAAGACAGTACAAAATTGGAAATAGACGCGGCTTCCATACAAATCTCCTGGCTCACGTCTTCAAAAGCATCATAAAATTGCTTTGTATAAAGTTGAGCTTTCCTGTTAGTAAAGCAATAGCATAGGTCAAAAGGGTTCGGCGTTGAATTTATCTTGTATTGTCTTTTTTAGATATTACTACTGCATTGTCTAGTGCCTTACTAAATTTTAGAGCCAGGCTTAAGTCAAGATGCTTTAGTCCAGTTCCCTTAATCAGGAGTGCCAAAACACAAAGTGCCATCAATTGCTACTAGAATCAGAAGTGTTAGGTTGAACCCCAAGAGTTTTCTTTCTGATGCCGCGTATTTACTAGCTCTTGATGATTTATCTTCTGAATGTAAGCAATACTTAAGGGAAATTGATTTCTACAACAGAAGAAACAAGGCTGTTCAGATAATGATAGGATGTAAGCGATTATTCCTACTGGAAAGTTTCATATATGGAAAAATGGCATATTCAAACAATACTTCATAAATAAATAGCAAAATGATTCTAAACACCGCTAGCTACAACAAACCGATTTAAGCGTTAAGCCCAAACTTGAATTTGTTCATAAAAGTCGACCCTCTTTTTCTCCTTATTGGAAACGTTTTTGGTGCAGTAGTAACGAACTTTGTCAACCATGGCGGGGTGCCCACATGTAACAAAAGAAATGGATCCGTTCGATTCGTGAATCTCTTGTGGAATGAGCTCTTCGATATCTGGTCTTCCTTCAATGAACTTGATGTGAGAAAGTTCACTTTGGATGATGTCGATAATTTTGTGGTAGGACCCATCTTCAGTGGGGATAGGTTCGTCAATTCTCACAATGTCATCAGTTGAGCTCTGTTTTTCAGAGCCTGACAACTCTTCAACTTTGACATCTTCTTTGCTGGAGTCAGCCTTAAGGTCATCCAGTCCATCGATCGACAATCTCTTTAATCCGGCAAATCTATTATGGAATTCTTCAATGAAGTTGTAATTCTTTGGCTGTGAAATGTACACTGTGGTTTCAATTCTGGTCTTTCCTAAATGGAGCAACTCTTCGTAAAACCAGTATAACGACCTCCATTCTCTAACCACCCAAATCAACTTTAGCTTGTTATCTTTGTTTGGCGTACTTTCTGCAATGTCAACAACTTCGGAATACAACCCTGGAATACCGTTACCTCCAGCAATGAATACTGCAGTATCAGAATATCTAGCTGGTGTTGGTTCACCATATGGACCTTCAACACCAACTCTGATCTTGCATGTTCTTCCAGGTGCTTTTGCCAACGATTGGTATAAACTGTGGGTGATACCCCCTTTAACTTTACAGTACAACACAATACTGTCTTTGTTCTCTATCGAGTTGGTGAATGTAAATGGATGTGATTGCCAAAAGTATGTTGGTTTGATAAAATGAATAAATGCGTGTCCTCCAGGAATGAGATGCCAATAACTCGGCTTAGGAACAACAACCTTTAATGTTTCATCAGCCAACAAGGTCACATCAGCATGGGGGAATCCAAAAACAATCAAGCGCCCAATTCTTATAACTCTATCCAAGCACCATACAGCAACAGCTGGATACACTAACCAGATGAACCCTAAATCAGTAACGTGAATCCAGAGGCCGGCAACCCAAATAGCAGCAAGAACAATATGCAAAAACAAAAATATCTCATACCACCTTCTCCTAAGGTAAAAGAAAGCTTGGATTATGATAAGCCCTCCAGCTGTAGTGGCAATAATTCCCCAAAAGAAGTATGTCTCAGCAGCATCTTCAGCGTAAGTATCTTTTACAATAACTGTGTATCCAACAGAATGGATCACTGCCAAAGCAAACATTATCCTTGCAGTGTGTCTATGGTAAGCCATAAAAGTACTATAGTCCCATTGTACCAACCATTGTAAAAAGTTGTTTCTTCCCGCGTACAAAAATACCAACGGCATCATCAACGTGGATGTAATACCAGTTCTATCGGAAACATATCTCAATTCAGCCTGATATTTGGAACCAAAAACTGGATCGCCTTCTATAGCCTTACTGTTCATTGCATGAACCCATATAGTGACACAATAAAACAAAAAAATAACCAAAGATTCAAGTCTTGAGGGGATCAAGAAGCCAAAATACCGTAAAAAGCTTTGTTCCTGCAGCTTCTTAACTCTGAAAGTTGCTGGCATGGAAACGTATTCCCTCCACCAATTGACGATGGGACCTGTCATCCTCTTTGTGGCATTAGGAAAGAATATCTTTGTCCAATTGAATATAGCACTCAATATCAACACCAATAACCAGTAACCTAACATACCAGCACCATAGTTGACTGAGTTATCGTAATTGTCGTAAAATCTCTTGAATGCCTCTTGAAACACTCCTGTCATGGTCTTGTTCACTATGAATGGAACGTCAATTGGAATGCTCATGTTAAAGTTTGGTATCTCACTAGCAGATTTGGCCTTTTCGTCATATAACTTTATGGCATCGTCATACCATTCGTCGGTTAAAGTAATATTGTAGTAGACACAATTTTGCAACATGAAATGGATGGTGAAGTTCAATTCCTCATTAACTTCTCTCAAACAACCAGCAATGGTTGCCATATAGTTTTTGTTTTCACATTGGCAAGCTCTTTCCAAAGGTGAACAAAATGAAACCTCTGACGCAATTTGGTTAGTGCAGGCATAGAAAATTCTCTTTTTGCCTAGCTTCTCATAAGGATCTAAGCTGGCACTCGTGAAAGAAACGAAACCAAGCAAAAAGCATGCAAAGTAACTTGAAAAGTGCATGATTGAAAATGTGATTCTAGTTGTTGTAACAAGCAAATAGAACTTTTCCGTTAGGAGTTTCATTTCAAAGGACTTCAAAGCCAATTTATAGCCAAATCCATTTGCATTGCACCTCTGAGTCTGTGCAGCTTCAATTAATTGCAAGTTGATTTAGTGGCACTTTTCGTCTCGTAAGTTGTGGTTCCCGTTGCAAGGTGTTGTTTTCAAATTTGGCTTGTTGTAGCAACCCCAATGAATGGGCTCGGTTGTCATTGGTTGAGCTTCATTGTGGTTTCTACCGCCTTGAAGCCGTTTAAACAATAGGAACATAAATTACGCAGATCATTTTAAAGTACCAAGTATTACACAATGCCTCAGCTGATCCTATCAGATAATTGTTTTATGGACATGAGCTTGGTGTTTTATCCAATCAGAGACTGGCAGAACTAATAAAATACAAGAAAATCATTATCTAAAAGATCATTGTTTGTTCCTTGCAATAATTACATAAATTGGACGACACAAAAGCACAAAGTGAAAAAATTGAAACTGAACAACTGATTGTTTTTGAGAATAAACAATGACCCCTTCTTCTCTACAAGCGAAATTATTGTGTTTTACGACAGATTTATATACCCTTGCATTTCCCAGATTTTCCTGTTTGAGATGTACCCTTGGCAGGCACAGCTATTATGACAAGTTGTCAACTCTTCAAGAAAAAAATTTATTTTGAATGTCAAACGCTGATTCTCTTAGTCTTTACCACAAAAGCAATGGCAAATCCAAAGCAAGCTCTAAAGTTATAGTTTCAAATTCGTTGTGGTTGTTATACCAAGAGAAAAACTTTTCATAAGCCAAAAAAAAATCTTGGCGTATACTATACTTAAATTGGGTAATCAATTTTAGTTTAAGCGCCCAAATTAAAAAACCACATCTCAAGTTGTACTGCGGGTATTACCACGTTCTTTTGAAAACAGTTCCGTCCCAAGAATTACGATACAGGTAAGGAGGAGATTTGAAATAATTTACCAGAGCTGAATAGTTTCAAAAAGAAAATTTTAGAAGAATAATAGTAATCATATTACCAAATAACCCTTACTGCATTTATTAAATTTTCCTTTAAATTAATTTTTTTTGATGGGGGAAAGTCTAGAGGAGAAGCTGGTGGGGGGGCACCAAAAGCTTAAAAAGCATTCTAGAACCCAAGTTAGGTTTTATAGTACGTGCATGTACGTCCGATTTACGGAGAGAATTGGCAAGGTGACATTTAGAAGCGAAACCGTTGGCTAATTTCAGTAAGCCACAATTTTGTTCAGCAGTTTATTTAATTTTATTGCCCAGTCAATGTAGCTTCAGAGAACCCTTAGTGAACCCCTTGGGTTGTATGTTTTACTAGTTTTAGAAAAAGATATAATTGGACAATACAATAGGGGAGGTCAGAAAAGAAACATCCTTGGCGAAAAAATCAGGGATGCGTTGATATCAAATTACAAGCCTGACTCTATTTTGGCTTAAGTACAGTAATTTTATCGCTTACCACAACTATTTAAATCTTCAGATAATTTTTGTCAATGACTTAGTCTTTGTTCTTTCCGTGACAGCAAACTTGTACTATTTATACTACTTCCGAAACCTAAGTCTTTGTACTAGTTGAGTAATTAGCCACTTCATCTTCAAAGTTCCCGACATGTAACTCAATTTGTTCCATGTTTCCTATATTGACCACCTAAGGTTGTTTTTATATAAAGCTCTTATAAGATTCAAACACTGTTATTATGATTAATAACGATGCTACTATTTGTATATATATATATATTCACATGGTGTGTTAGTTAATCAATATGTAAATCACAATAAATTTGGTACAGTTCACTAATATTTCTCAATAACTACAACATAGCATACTTCGTGACTTTGTTTATGAGATTTGTTCGCTTCTGCTGTTGCTATCTGGTATCACGATATTTGATATTGGTATGATAATATACTATTTGGAGATCGTAAATGTATACTTTTTGGGACAAAATTTTCGACATGTAAACTTTACGACACTCCATTTTAGTTTCTTGACCTTTTATTCTTTACTTTACTTTCCTAGCCACTGTAAGTGATATCAAGAATAAAAGAAATGCTTCAGAGTAGTTGACAGAGTTTTCATCATCGAATCAGAAATGAAAATTATAGTTTTTGGGAAACGCTCTGTGGGTCTTAGTTTCATTTCGATAGTTTGAATTTGGAGCATACGCTTAATTTTATTGAATTTTAAAAGACCTTCCTAAAATTTTACAACTTACGTGTTTTTCTGGTTTTTGGGAACACACAAAAAATATAGTTCCAGATTTATAGATTAAGAGAGAATAAAAGAAAGACTTTGATTTTACAATAAATATTAGTGCTTGAAATTAACAAAACATTTTGGTCCTGCCCAAACGTTTAAAAAAAGTTCCGTTACGACTAATTTTTTTCAACATAATTCAAAAGAAAATAGATAATAAAATCATCTTAAGCGACCAAAAAAAATGTGTCCAAATACCACTTTTAAACCAGTATTTTCTTGACTTTAGCATACTTTTTATCTCTGAAATATGAAATTTTAAATGTAATTTTTCAACAAGGACCAATATAAGCACTACATAGTTTGCGAGAAAGCGTAAGAACTTCATCCATATGACGCTTTAATCTATGGTAATTCTTGTACTTCGCTACTCCTACTAGCCTAGATTTTGTCTCCGTAAATCACTTTCCAGCCGGTCTAGCAATTTTTAAAAACAAGCAGAGCTATGAAAGGTTGCGTATGTATGCAAAAATACACCTGTTTGGAGAACTATTTCTCAAATGAGTTTGTGAGTAGAAAGAAGAGAGTGCTCAGACATTCATTAAAAGTTGTTGCAACCAATTTACAAATCATCATACTCTATATTTCATTGAAATAACTGCAAATTTTGCCAACTTTGAAAAAAATAAATTCTGTTTGGTTAAAAGATATGATAAAGATCTTCTAATAATAGCTTTATCCTAATATAACCTATTGATTAGTTCTGCAAAATTGCATGTAGCATGTTAAACGTTGATCTCTCCATATGTCACACAAATCACGTGATGTTGTAGCTAATCATTTGCAGCAGCAAGATCATTTGTCGAAAGAAAAATCCTTTTGGGAACAAGATCAACTACAGTCAAATATATTTGAGATATTGCAACTAGGTAAAGAAGAGGGCCAATACGGCGCAAGAAGAGACGAGTAGACGGAGGAAGGCCGAATGGGCCACCATAGAACGAATGTAACTGATTGTTAAAGTTGTTGATGCTGATAACGGACAGCAGCATTTTGTGGTTATGATATATCGTTTAAAAGGGGCTAGTTGCACTTGTATTGACTTTAGAACGAATGCAATCTATTGCAAGCACACATTTTTATGTTTGCGATTTATGGAGCAATTACATTCTGATTTGATTATAGAAAGATTGCTAATCGCTAATTAACGTAAAAATGTAGTGGGAACAATGACGCCAAGTCATGAGAAAGTTGGGCGGCCAATTGTGTTACCAGGAAATACATCAGTAGATGACAACGAAGATCTAAGTGGAAAAGGTTTCATTTTCAAGTAAGTAGTAGTTAATGAGTAATATTGAGTTACGACAACCATATCAACAGGTTTTTCCTTCACAACTTCAAAATCAGTGGCCCCTTCCTAATTTTGTTGACGCTGTTGGAATTAACGAAACCGCGGACCAAGATGGGCAACAGGTGAGTGGCGTAATAACCTTTCTCAGGCATTGGATTAATATAGTGAGGGGGGACACTACAAGAGAGGAATTTGTGCAGATGCTATTAGATAGGTTCAGTTAGGAATATACAAAGTTTGGAAAGTTTCTGCAGCTTATTTAAATGCTCCATATCGTTTCCACGAAGTTTGCCAGCCACCATTTTGGCAACTCTCTACCATGATTATCCTCCCAGTTGAAAATCTTTTAATACAGGTGAAGTAATACGAGTAAGATTTTTATTTTTTTGGGGAGGGAAATAGGGACCAAAGAAAAGAAAACGACATTTAGAGCCATTTCTTCAAAAAAATGGTAATTTAGCACCCCATGATAGTCTCATGTATACATAGTACAATCGCCACAACTCAAAGAAAACCTTTTACTCTGGATAAATACCTTGCAAATTATAAATAAAAGACATAATAATCCTAAACATCGCTAGCTACAACAAACCGATTTAAGCGTTAAGCCCAAACTTGAATTTGTTCATAAAAGTCGA